>NW_008751675.1:1115248-1116162 GCF_000715545.1 Opisthorchis viverrini | reverse complement strand
CCACTACATCCTATCGTTACGGTTGTCACAATAGGTCACGATAGTGCCAAAAGCCAGAAGTTGCTCATATCAAGCGTCCAAATAACGCATCTGCCTGACAGAATTTTGAGGAACATTATGCTCTACGCCGAACGTCAGTTATAATCTCCCGTTGAATCATTCGATGTCCACCTCCCGGTTGGCTACATTATGAGTTGGACGACGTAAAAAACTTTCACTCGTTGGGCGGCACTATGCCCCCGGTATCATTGGCTGTATAAAACAACCAATTCTGCTGGATAGTCCCTTATACCAGGATGCCTGCTGCGCAATCAGCAGGTTTGTTGCGATTTCGGTGGCCACATCAATCAGCATAAAACTTTCGAGACATCTGTTATCAAAGCATGAACGCACCTTATTATCCGTCCGCCAAAACTGTCTCTCCAAACCTTACAACATTCACCCGTCGCTGTAACGTGGCGCATATATCTCTTGAAACCATGTGAATTGCCACTAATGGTGCAAATCGGCAAACATCTTTCGGATCTATAAGGACCCTGGACTGAATTCATCAAGCGCACATTCGTCAGTGCCAATAGAACCACCGAGCTACGCTAAAATTCCCCACAAGTACGGCGACTTTCTATGAATCATATCACAAGCTTAAAGGTGATATGTTTCACTGTGACAGCAATTTCGGGGCTTGAGTTGAATTCCGAATAAAAATATGGTGGCCGTCATCGTCGCCGACAGAATAACCATCACATTTGAACACTAATGCCACAGCGCAGTCCAACCTCAAGCAGAGTGCTGGTTCTGGGGTTCTCTAAAGTTGCCCAGACAGAATATCCAGTCTGGCTTCGAACCACGGAAATATTTCGCGCATTAACCACTTAGTTTACTGATATGCTCGTGCTCAGTGCTCTGGAAGTGTG
>NW_008751675.1:1113056-1114848 GCF_000715545.1 Opisthorchis viverrini | reverse complement strand
TCAAAAAATCAAAATGCGCTGTTTCTCCATGGCGCTTTTATGAAATCCCTTTGTTCTTCTCGCCCTTCCCCAAGGGCATCCTTCAACCAACCTCGTTTTTGGTATCGATGGTAAGAATCGATGGTGGGTTGCAAAAATAACGCAACAGCCTCCACACCACGCTTGATTAATACAATCCTCATGGCAAAGAGTAGACAGTGCGTCAAGGAATAGGAACCCTGCAAGCTCAACCTTCTCCAGCATTGCAGTACAATTTGATGATATGTGATATCATCTGAAAATAACGTGCTAGAGCACACCTAGAGGGGTGAGGGGCAAATGGCAACCTTTCAAAAGAACGCGCAGTGAGAACATTTGTTTTTGTAACGCAGTGTTGACGGCTGTGCATGGAAATGGCCTCGGTTGTCATGGAATATCAAGATAAGCCGGTAGAAAATGGGTTCTGTGACGGTTTTCACGTAGTTTTGAGAAATAAAAACATATAGCCCTTCGCCATATCGTTTAAATAGACCTTTAGATGAACGACACGATTCACGGTTACTCTACATCACACGAAAACTTGAGAAACCCAATACGAAAATTATGCGATCCCTATCAGGATGTGTAAAAGCGGATACTCCAGATGTTTACCACGGTCCGTTTACTGCTTCTACTTGAAGAATAAAGCGCTTTAATGAAGAGAATGTAAAAGAGATGTTTTGATAACCAAGTGATAGCAATATCTATTGCGGATTTTCGAGAGACTGGACATCTGTGGCCAACAAAGCTTGCAGAATCCGGACGGCTCAATTTGTTTATCCAACACTATGGATATTTTGCTTGCGGAGTGCTAAATTAATCACGGGTCAGTAAGTTTGCTCTACATCTTCGATGGTAAATGTAAGGAAAGTCGAACATTCCAGTAAGGCAATAAAGGGGCTGATGGTTACACTGCCCTCGTTTGAAATGTTGGTGCTGATGGTGATTGTGCAGAAGTTAGGTGCGAGAAAATCAGCCACCATAAATTTTTTGGAACTATAAACAACAGCTTATTGAAAAAATTAATTTTCATCTTGAATCACATTTTTCACCGTTCCATCGTACAAGAAATTCAGCGTCATTCGGTTACGTTTTCCTAATAGGAGGCTGTGAACACACATCAACTGCTCCTCAGTAATTACACAGGCCTCATTATCAGCATCTCGTTGATGCTGCTTAACGAGAGGCGGAATACTGTGGAGCCACATGTCCAACGTTTAAACTCGGCGGCATAGTAATGGTAAAGTTGTGATAGACATTTTACCACTATGGGTCGTGCAAGGGTGATGCTGACAGCAAAAGTGACCCTAAACCATTTACGTACGTTTTTTCAAAATCGTTCATTACCATGGGCTGAAGCCATACACAAAAGTGTAAGTCACTTTCAATCTGGGGAGGGTGTGAGAATTATTTTGACGGCTTGAACCCAGAGGGGTGGAATGGCTTCAGAGGCCGTACCGAGTTTTGTGTAGTTAAACGTTGTGCCGCACCTTCCAGTATATTCTATAATCAATTCGAGATTAGATTTATGTGGCCCTTAGTCTTCTGTATATGCAGTGTTGTCTGTTATTCAGTTGTCATTGGACGGATGCAACAGAACTGAAAATGCTGCCACTGGTTTTAAATGAATTGAGTCTCTCATGATGCCCTAGTGATTTCGAGATTTACAAAAAGACTGTCGCGCACTTCATGACCGAGGAGCACCATGCGACAGCATCATCCTCACTGGCAGCCAGAAGGAATGTGCACCACATTAAACATCATCATCATCATC
>NW_008751675.1:1019525-1104903 GCF_000715545.1 Opisthorchis viverrini | reverse complement strand
GTTCAGTTTCTTCTTGACGGCACTACATGAAACCTATGTTGGTATTCCCAGATTCCAGTTACATATTTGCGCTTGATTTCGGTAAAAACGTGGGTTTGAACTTTTGGCACCATATTTGTCTTGGAGGCCAACATTCCTATAATCCAGGCTAGAGTTCGTAATTGTGTCATAGCTGCGCAAGATTTGTTTGGGTCAAACTGCATCTTGTTTTTCTAGTTTTTTTTAGTGCGACTTGCAGCGTTGATCGACATATGAATGTAAGTCCATCACCAAGATGTTCAGCAGTTATGCCGTCCGAACAGGCAACGGGTGCTCTGGCAGACACCGAAAGTTGACGCCAGACTACATTTCATTCCAGCTAAGCTCAAAATAAAAGGTTCATTAAGAATGACAAATGGCGCTCAACTGGACCAATGAAACTGTGACCAAGATGCAGACGGCAGTAAATGGCGAATGGCTAAAGAAACTAGAGAACAATGAAGGGAGCAATCTACTCACGGTGCAGTCGAAAAACGGCCCTGCCGTTGGATAAGATCACGAACCAAACCACATCATTTCCCCTTCAAACCACGCTGAACCTACCCTTCCGTTTTCGCGCGATCGACTCAGACACCTTATATTCCATAGGCAAAACTATCGTAAATTCTTCTGAATTTACAATCCTTTGCTGTCTTGCCAGTCAAATTCCAATCGCAACGACCTTATCATTTTTCAGTCCATAACATGGAGGAGGGTTGAAAAATAAATCCACTTTATTTATGGATAATCATGGCGATCACTTCACATTTCCGGCAGGTGTTATTCAGGTGATATTCTGAAGCCATTTGCTTGTGTGTTGTTGCAAAAGCTTAGAATGCAAGAATGGCATAGGTTCATTTACCCTCTCTGCCCTAAACCCAATCCGAATGCCGTGGAAAGGCTTGTTGGTGCTGCTATCAATTTCTCCCCAATACAAGGACCATTGGTGAAATGACACCGAGTTTTTAATATGGAATATCGGTGCATTTCTATTTGGAAAAAGCTCACTGCACCGCAGTATAAAATCATTCTTTGAGATGTTTTGCCTCAAACAGGGAAAGCTTCTTTGGTAAATGGAACGGCTCCACCTACATGGTTGCCCTTTGCCGCGCAGGCTTCATTTACTTAACACGGGATTTTAGCTTTAATGTATGACGAATATCATTATAGTCTGTCGGATTTCCATACTTACGCTGTGACAGAAAACCATGAGCCCAGCTACGCACGCCACGTATGACACTGCACCCATATGACCAACCCATTCTTCCATCCGCCCACCTAGCCGGTTAAATGGCCTCTCCAATGAGCTTGAGGCCATGTTTTTCTAAAGAGGTTTTTAAATTCGTACCCTGGCTCTGACTTACCTCAATGTTTTTGTGATAAGGCCTCCCAAAAAGACAGCTGATGTTCACGCAAATTTCTGGCAGAGTATTTTCTATCAACCAAAATTCAGTAATCTTGATACCCGAGTAAAGTCACCTAAAACTCCTTAGTTACATTGGTAAAGAGAAAATGACTTAGAAAATTACGCCCAAAATGAAGCTTGAACGTAAAGCTGGTAGGGAAAATGCTCCGGCACAAGTACAGTATCACTAAATTAGAGGTGAAACACAGCACTTTACGGGAGGGGCTGTTGGCTGCACCCACTCACGAGAACTGAGTACGTAAAACATTTTGGCTGTGAAAGACTGGGATACCTATACAGCTTTAAATCCCCTTACAGCATACAAGGCCATCGAACTTTGGAACCTGCTGGTCTCAATAATAAGAATAACAAGTGCAGGGGAGCCAGATCTTCTGGTGGAAGGGACATGTTCATTTACCAGCACATCCGTCGACCGTCTGAAACGCCTGGATGAACTGGACAAAAACTGACAAGTTTAACAATTGTGTTCCAGATAAAAAGGTATCAAGAGATAACGAGAGCTATCTGTTTCCTGGAATGAGCACCAAATATTACCAAGGGAGGAGAGTATACAAAAAGGAAAATGCTGCATGTTTGTGTCCGAAATCTTATTAGGCCTTTTGGGGCTTCGGAGAAAAAAAGCATCGATTGGGGTTTCGGAGAAAAAAAGCATCTGCCTGATATAGGGTGGCAAAAGAGCATTACAGGGAAATGGAGTTTTAAATTGCCGCTATTAAGTAGGCTTGTTTGGTGCATTCAACTCTGTGTCGCATCAGTGGACCATGACAAGGTAAAAATATAGAGGGCCTTGAGAGTGTGCAATTACACCAAACAAAGGGGAGAGCTTGCTGGATTCGTACTGCGTCGGGATTATTGTAAACCTCACCTCTGCCGAATACTTGTAACCATTTGGATGGAAGCGAAAAAGCAGATACTTAGACATGCGGTCCTAAACAGTTAAGCCAAAATTCATCGAGAGCGTAGGATCTGCCCTGTGTAGTTATTTTTGGAGCGTTCTGCGCAGCATTTGTACAGATTTGCCTGATCTTTTATCCTAAGTGCGAGCTAATCATTCAGTTGAAAGGAACCAGCGGTTACTTCTGCTCAAAAGGGCCATCGGCTTGACTACTTAATTCATGACCTTATTTTTAAGCAAGCAAAAAGTTTGGAGTCATAAAACACAGCTTCCGGTCTTAAAAGCATCTGCATCACGAATTAACCAAGGGATTTTAAGACACCATAACCTCTCTCGGACTTGAACTATGATCCATAGCTGCAAAGCAGAAGCTTGCAGATCCTGTTATCTATTTTTAACGGGGACTCAAATTGTTCTTCACCAACAAAAATTCACGGGTTAAGCGCCTACGGTTTTACAAAACATGCATCTAATCTATGGTGGAATTTCTATAATTAGGTCGTTCAGTATCATATAGCCAGGCCACAAACGGAAACTCTCGGTGTAGCTTGCCCTGAAACTTTGGATTCTTAGATTATTTTGATGACAGGCTTTTGTCTGAACGGCTCGAGACGCTGATGTGATGCTTGCAAACTGTTCCGTTCACACAGTGAGGCTGGAGTGCTGCTGGGTGGAGGATAAGGAGACGTCAGGTGCGTAAGGTAACGAGATTGTTCACTCCCGTCCACCGGTTACACCGGATCATTTCATTCAACATTCGGTTAGCTTGCTTCGCCGAATCGTCCCGAAGAAACCCCTGGACATTTGTTGGATAAGAGGATTGATCCCACTGTACGATCCGCGTCTGCAGCTAATCATAGGATGCAAGCATTTTTTGTCCAGGAATATGTCGGTAGTCGATACTGCGACGTAGTTATCAATTTCTTCAGCGTCCTAAAGCCATAGTTTAAATATTACGTGCAGTCGTCTAACCCTCACTCGATACTCTGTGTCACAGGTGTCATCCTGGCAATTTCCTTGCGATTTACAAGCCGCCACATGTAACGGAGTCTGCACAACTAGTCCGTTTACCTAAAAGTTGAGACAAGCCAGCGTTGATATGATGTGGAAAGATGGCGGACACGGTCTGCTTACGAGAGCCTCGTCTAACCAACCGGTTTTGCAGCCTAGATAGCTTAATGATTGCTGCCCACTTGAGTTAAATAAATTCGTGAGAAAAATTGGCGTCATTTTTTGGATCGTCCCAAGAACGCTGAGAAGCCACTTGCATGATGGATTCAGGCTGTCATTAAACATTAGAATGACATGTGGACTGACCGCGACTGTGAAGGTAACACTGTTTGGTTGCCAGAAAAATTTGTGTGGCACGACAAGGTGGTGGTGGGAATGCGCGGTATCACATTCGAAAATGGGTTTAAACAGCGCCAATGACCTCTCCAGAAAGGTTGTCTACGGAAGTATTGGGCACTTCGAGTAGTTTCCAAGTGAGCATTCAAAACCAAACTGGTCGGATAGTCTGGGACAGTATCAGGAACACATGAAGAATGGATCTTTGTAGAGTCGCATCGACCCGTGTAGGTCTCTGACACAAACTCCAAATCATTCCAACTCGTTTGGGACCGAAAGTGATATACAATTGCAAGAGCGCGTACAACACAAAACTTCTGACTTACGAGGTGTACCGAGTCGGTGGTTACAGAATCGCAAAATATTGTAGGCCTAGCCTGATTAGTTTGGTCGAGTCCTCAGATTACTCGTTTTTGCGCTATTCTTCGGACACCTAGTGTTTCTAACATAACTGTCCTGCTGGCCATTTCGTAGATCAGCGGTTTGACGATCGGGGTATCTGTTTAAGTTTTCCGGATAGGGTTTGATCTCACAGTTCTAGGGCCACTAATCAGCTGGGGGCACAAATGTAAATGAGGCGTAGCGCACAAATGAAAATGAGGTGTAGCGGCGCCCTGTGTATTCTCAGGACAGGACGGTAAATTTTCTCGCTTGAGGCCTTACATGAAAGGCCTAAACAGTTTTCTAAATTGAGTCTTTGATTCATCATGGATAAATGCCGGAGGGAGGTTATTCCACGTACCAAATATCCGAAATTAGAAAAACCGCTGTCCATAAAGAGTGTGCGCTCTGGTCTTGAAAACGTCCCCACGGTCTCTGCTGTACACTAATGGGACCAACAATGTCAATCTACGGGCCTAGCTGGACGCATCTGTCAGTCACCGGGATAGTCATAATAGCACAGGGTGAAGATTTCGACGATCACAGGACGCATATCATAGCCAACGGGTTTGTGGACGAACACTCGTCCTGGCATCCCATTAGACACGGACAATGAGGGCCGCATTCTTGTCACATGCTAGGCAGACATCATTGATGCAGGATTTGAGAAGGGGTGTTATACAGGCCCCATGGAGTATCAAGAAGTCCAGGCGGGTAAGTTAATGTAGGTGTGCAAAGTCATCTGAAGGAAGACAAATGCATTTACCACCGATTTTTCGGGCAGTGCGGACGTCCTAGAAGAGAGACAGACACCGAAGTTCTTCTTGATATCTAGCTTTAGTGTAGTTTTGTCATTATTCGTTTCAAAGTCGTTTGTTGAGCCTGTTCATAACGAAATGCGGACGACTTTCCGTCATTTTTGAGGGATGTGTTTTTCCAATGACTTTCGACTGACGGTGCCGACATCCACTTGAAGTGCCACTTGAAGGCTTCAGAACTCCAAGGTTTTAGGCTCTCAGTAGAACGAGAACGCTGACTCAAAAGCGTATCCGAAAGTGCGTTGACATAGAAAGGAGAGTGGGAGGGAGGGAATCTCGAAGTAACCCAATGGAGACCGGTGCTGTCTCGGCTTCTGGTGAGGCGTCACAGTGCATGGGAGCCAAAAGCATGGTTTTTAGGGGCAAAATGACTGCAAAAGCACTTACAAAGTGGGCACCAAATCGCTCTCATGGCCATCTAGTATCTTCATAATGCCTCGAGAAGCGCTGACCGAAGAAATCTTGATGTTGACTGGCCTATATTCTGACCAATCAAGATAAGGAATTTCCTGGTCAGGAGCCGGCACACCATACACCCATTGAACCGACATGATGTTCGGTACCTCTGGGATATCCGAATCCCGGACACCTTTTTTATTTGATTACCATTCATCCGCTCGGTTGCAACTGAGTGAAAAAAGCATTTGATTACTTCGGGAACCATGGGGTTTTCCATGTTCTCTGCCTAGGATGTAAAAAAGATTACCGACAGAATGCCTCAATGGCTAATCCAACTGCTCCGAGCCTCGAGCGATTTCCGAGTGCTTCCCGAAAGACATTGCTGCGGTGTAGTTATTTGCGCTGCTCCATAAGAGATACG
The DNA here is from genome assembly GCF_000715545.1 of Opisthorchis viverrini. Lineage (NCBI taxonomy): Eukaryota > Metazoa > Platyhelminthes > Trematoda > Opisthorchiida > Opisthorchiidae > Opisthorchis > Opisthorchis viverrini. The sequence continues at coordinate 1,099,198 of NW_008751675.1, read as the reverse complement.
CCCTGGATTTTGCATGGCTTGGGAGGGGGGCGAGATTGCTCAGTGGTCTGAGCGCGAATTTACTGACCGGAAAGTCCATGGTTCGAAACCAACCTCTGCCTCTCAACTTGCCCTATCTAGGCTTGGGCGAACGCAGTATTCCGGCCCTCCTTCCTGGTGTTATGGCAGCTAGGCACCGAAAGGGTGTTACAGCTGAACGACCATTCATCCATGGCAGAACATGCTGCAGCAGATTCCGGACCACGAAAGTTGTGCAACCAGAAGCGAACGGAAACCGATGGGGATATTAGTTGAACAGCCGTACTTGGGTCTCATCCTCGTTTCAGACAGGTAGTACACATAAGCGGTTTTAGCCAAAGCACGTACCCCGTATTTATGGAAGCATCGGTACTGCCTTTTCCTAAGGAAGGACGGTTTAGAATACTTTACCTGAAAACCTCACACCCTGATCGTCCAAGAGTTGACCATAACCGTCGGTATGTTACTCAATAAAGTCGAGATGATTTTAAAACCGGAGTCTGGTGCTACTCAAAAGACATCCGCTGTGCGCAGCCGCACAAGAATTGCGACGCCAATGACTTGAATACCTCAATGGCTAATCCAACTGCTCCGAGCCTCGAGCGATTTCCGAGTGCTTCCCGAAAGACATTGCTGCGGTGTAGTTATTTGCGCTGTTCCATAAGAGATACGCCCTGGATTTTGCATGGCTTGGGAGGGGGGCGAGATTGCTCAGTGGTCTGAGCGCGAATTTACTGACCGGAAAGTCCATGGTTCGAAACCAACCTCTGCCTCTCAACTTGCCCTATCTAGGCTTGGGCGAACGCAGTATTCCGGCCCTCCTTCCTGGTGTTATGGCAGCTAGGCACCGAAAGGGTGTTACAGCTGAACGACCATTCATCCATGGCAGAACATGCTGCAGCAGATTCCGGACCACGAAAGTTGTGCAACCAGAAGCGAACGGAAACCGATGGGGATATTAGTTGAACAGCCGTACTTGGGTCTCATCCTCGTTTCAGACAGGTAGTACACATAAGCGGTTTTAGCCAAAGCACGTACCCCGTATTTATGGAAGCATCGGTACTGCCTTTTCCTAAGGAAGGACGGTTTAGAATACTTTACCTGAAAACCTCACACCCTGATCGTCCAAGAGTTGACCATAACCGTCGGTATGTTACTCAGTAAAGTCGAGTTGATTTTAAAACCGGAGTCTGGTGCTACTCAAAAGACATCCGCTGTGCGCAGCCGCACAAGAATTGCGACGCCAATGCCTTACTTCCTGCTTCTCCGGACCAGGTCGGCTACTTGTAGCCAAGTGGGTTAAACTATTGACTCATTGACTCCCGCAATGGCCCACAAAGACAGCTCTAACGACCACTGACTTGCGGTTCTGACTTTTGAGCCAGAGACTAAGGGCAGGGTCCTCGAACAAACAACCTTACATCCTCCCACTGTCTGAGGGGCCAAAGATCCAAGGTGGGCTACCTCAACGAAGCTACATTTTTTGGTTTGGTTACCCTGGAAGTGCCATTATCCTTTGCGTCCACATCACCATCGAGAGCATGAAATCAGTATTCAACACTGGTGCTTCGCTATCGTACAACTATGACAGGAGTTATTGATGGAGCTGGAGGAACCCAGCGGGCTTAATGGAACATCGGCACCAGCTCGCTATCAAAAACGAATTTAGCACGAGCTATCAAACCTCAAGCACGACTAGATGTCTCGCGTGAATAACCTGTACCAAGCACTGTTCAAAGAAGGTGGCGAGGTCTTGGTGAACAGTGATACCCATACTGCAGAAGATTTGGAACGAAAATATCAGCCGAATGGAGCTCCTCAGCTGTCATCTCAGTTTTCAAAAAGGGCGCAAGAGCGTCATTGGAAAACCATCGTGACACACAGGCTGGTATCCATCACATCCAAGGTGCTGTTTGGTATTATTTTGCACAGGTTATTCGACTACCGGGAGAAAGATCCGTGAGAATCAAGCTGGGCTTCTTCCTGGCCGGGGATGAATCGACCATTTCTTTATCTTACGTTAAGTTCTTGAACAGCACCACTGCTTCAAACGTCCCGTATTGTTTTTCTTGATCTGAAATCTGCTTTTGACTTTGTCAATCTTGAGAAAATTTGGCAGTGTCTTGCGACGAAAGATGTTCCTTCTAAAATACAAAATGCCGCTACAAGACTGGGTGAGGTCAAACCCAAACCTCATGCTTGCAAAGGAGCCCATCTATGTGGTAGATAAAATAGTTTACCTGGGCAGTTGTATGACTTCCAGTGTGCTGGCTGGAGATAAGATTATTTCTCGAATCGGGAAAGCCAGGGCAGCTCTTGTCAACCTTCGACACCCATGGCGCCTACGTGACGTGAGTTTGTCTACCAAGAACAGATTTTACACTGCGGCTGTGCGATCCACACTCCTTTAGGCTCCAGAGACGTTGCCTCCACGCACAGAGGACCTACAAATGTTTGGCCATCGGTGTCTTTGGAACATTGGGGTCTAGTGGGAAGATTGGGTTAGTAATACTGAGATACGCCAGGTGGTCCTAGGAAGAAGGAACTCTCCCGCGATAGATAAATTGTCCACGCTTCAATTGTTTCGCTGGTTAGGACATGTATTCCGCATGCCAGAGGACCATTTGTCTCGTATAACTCTTTTCGTTTAGCCCTGTACTGAGTAGAAGCGACAGAGAGGTGGTCAGTGTATGAACTGGTATCAAAGTAGGCAAACTTACCGGTAAACTGCGTCGCGTCGACAACTGCTACCTCCCAAATGAGGACCCCGGAATTCAATTCATTATTGATTAATGACACTGGCAGAAATGACCCGCGCAGCTAGTGGCACTCGCGCATCAAGGTTATTTTCTTCAATGCGTAGCTACCCAGTTCCTGAACTAATTGAACATGCCAACACAAAGCCTTGGCTGTTTCACACTGGAACCATTGTGTCCATGGTGCATGTTTATAGCTGACAAATTGTATTGATTAATTTGATGGCCAGCATACAGCCGAAGTAGTCGTTGACCATTGCCCTAACCTACCGATGTAAATCTAAGTCGACCTCCTAATTTAGGTTCAGATGCGCCGAACCTGCCTACTTGTACGTTCATGTCTCCGGCAATCAACCATATCTGAGCATTTAGCTTGCCATAACAGGGCATCCAATGCGTCTCAAAACTTGTCTTTGGTGTCAGACATACAGTCGGTTGGGGTATGAGCAGACATGACAAACAGACAACGGTCAAATTCCCACTTGTGAACCCCCCCAACGGACGTCACTAGACGAACCACACGGGAGTGGCTACCAACGAGTATCTGATCAAGCACGTGCTCTTCTACCTGGTGACATAGAACGGTGTCGATCCATGTACATCCTGCAGCAGCGACCTCTGGTTCGCCAGAGCTACGCAGCTATTAGAGTGATGGCATGGTTCACTCAGCCACCGTAACTGCCTCTTGAATTTTTGTTTCTGATATACAGCACACACCATTTTCAAGCGAGTCCAATGTATGAGCAAGACCAGCTTGTTGTCTGCTTGCCTCAGAGTTTGAACATTAGAAACGGTCAGGTATACCGGGTATCGAGACCTAAAGCTAAACTGCGGAAGGCTGTCTGTGCAGACTGACGAGCAGATATTGCTTGCAAAACAGATGCAAGACGAAGGGGTTCGTCAGTCCTAACGGACAGGCCCACAATTTTTGTGTCCTCTTTGTTACTTTATCAATCAGATTCGTTAGTTCACGGGAATGGAGAAGACAAACGACTTCGAGGAATTTATACTGTAGACAAGTGGGTCATTCTGTGATATGGAATTCAACTGAACCGGAATATAAAAAGAGCTAGCAGTCCAATGGGATGTCAGTGAGAGGCTGAAATGTAGAAACCAGGTTTCAGTATGTAATACAAATCGTTAGCAAAGTGGATTTGTTCGTTATGAGGTAGTCCTTCTGACAACAAGCAGAGCGTTGTTGATGGGATGGGTGTTGTCAACTTCAAATGGTGGTGCAACTACTCTGTCGGTCCTTGACTTCCTGCTCCGCCCGCTTTGGTGTATTAAGAGGTACAGTCTTTTATGAAGACAAGGGAAAATCATGGAAACTGTATTTATAGGGTCATCACAGAATGTTTTTTAGGATCGCACTAGAGTGTTCGTGAGATGGTGAGAAGGGCCGAGCTGTAGATGCTCGATCCAGACAGCCTAACATTCGGGATGAGATGGCTCAGTGATCACAGTGCGAATTTACTGAGCGGAAGATCCGTGGTTCGAGCCTGGCTTCTGCATCTCGACTTTTTCTGTCTAGGTTGGGCAAACTGGCAGTATCCCGCCCCCTCTCGTGCTTCTTTTGGGTGGCATGGCAGTTTGGCACCGAAAGGGTGCTACAGCTGAACTGCTTTTGAAGAGGCGATGATATTCTGGAAATTTCACCTGGACGCGTCACTAGCAGTCGGCATTCGGCCACTCAGAGCTCATCTTGGTGCTGGACAGTCAATTAGCCTGATCTGGCCAGTCGTATGCGGGTTGGGCTTCTTGGTTGCAGCAGTGCCTTACAAGGCGGAACTACGGGACAACCTACTTGATATGAGACTATTTGTCAATGCGTACTTCGTGTTGTACTACCATATATATATATATATACTATTAGACAGACAGGAGGACGATGTAATTCCTCGCCCAGAGCCTTTCGCTCAATAACCTGACCGAAAGGCAACGATGGTTGGCGCAAAGCAATGGGAGGAGCCTGCACTTTGAAGGAGAGGTCGCCACGTATGTTCCTGATGGACCAGAAGACTTGGACATCTACCCGCTGACCAACCAGATATAGGAAGCTGCTGATAAAGGAAGGTCTGCGAATGTCACATTCCACAAGGTAGCCCAGTCGGTTATGGAAGTGAACAAGTCGTCATTTTCCATAAAGTGCAGTTTTTTCACGTCGGAAAGATGCGAGTAGTCTTGTGTTGTGAACGGAAGTCGCCTTATGGTACCGGAAAACCGAAGCTCCCATGTGCAGTTGTGTTGCGTGTACCTACATTAGCGTGGGAGCCATTCTAATGACGTTGGCTCGATCAGAGTTTATTCTGCTGATACTGACCTGAGACATTTGGCAGAACCAATTTACCGAACTACACCGGGTTACTAAATGGTATTTTCCCAAACGAGGGCCTAGCTGTGAGATTTTGGTTGGGCTTATTGGTAGCCTGTTCGTCATTCGTCGGAGGGGGCTAAACAGCTAGCTAGCTCACGGTCACGACAGTTAACCAGTCCGGAGCACTCCTGGGTTAGTATCTCATTGGAGGCACTGAACTGACAGCTCATGAAGAAAATTGATCTTATGTCTCAGATGTTGTGACGATATGGTCCAGCTCATAGTTCTGCAGCATTCAAACTTAGACCTAAGTTTTCCCACTTCATCAGGGAGTTGTTTTGATTTCGGTGAAGCAGACTCGTTTGGCAATGCTCGCAGAGTGATATCCGTTGTGCTTTTTGCATCATTTATGTGTATTCTTACTTCTCATTTTCGTGTACAGAGCCCTTTCCTATCCATTCCCTAATGAGCAACCGAGAAGTGAAACGTGGCGGTGCGGACAAGGAACCCGATGTTGAACAGCTGTTTCATGCGATAGGTGAGTGTCTTGTCACGTTTATTACATTCTCATGGTCATCAGCTCGCCGAGACCCGTCCAAAAGACAAATAAAGCCAGTCGCCACCACAGCTCCGCTTGAACTGTTTGATGATTTGGACGATGATAGCGACAGTGAATTTGTCTGTGAAGATCAAGAGGATGAGGGTAAATGCAACAATTTATCCTCTTGTTATTTGTTGTGCGCAAGCAGATACGGAGCAAGAAGATAGTGATTCTGCCGACAGCTCCAGCTCGGATGAGTCAGATTCCTCGTCATCCAATGAGGACGTAGTACAAGCAAACATGATGGAATCCACAGTAGTATCCGAAAAGCCATCGGATCAGGGTGAAAATGAAGCGACGATCTCGGATAAAGAATTGGACCAATCCCGGAATCTACCGGAGGATGATCAAAGCACTTTAGCACCAGAATCGGAGGATGCCAAAGTGACGACTAATGTGTGCCTTCAGCCCGCTGTGGGAAATGTCGCGGCACTGCAGGAAAAAAAGCCAACCAATTTCCTCGTATGTATGGTCTGTTTGGGTGACAGTAACGACCCAAACGACGAACTAATCGAATGCGATGGCTGTGGGATTGTTGTTCACGAAGGTAATTCTCTCTCCAACCCCTAAAGCGTTTTCGGTTCTCAGATTGCTACAAGGTGGTTGATTCAATTTTCATGTCTAGTGGGGCCAGCTCCTCTAGCACAGACGCCTGGTTTTGTGAACCTTGTTTGGCTGGTGTTAAGAACCCGGTAGGTTACTAATTTATCAAGTGGATTCCTTAGTATTGTGAATTATGTCCAAATACTTTTGGAGCCTTCAAGCGGACTGATAACAATCGATGGGTACACCTGGTTTGCGCTCTGTACACTCCAGGCATAGCCTTCAACGATCCCGATGATCTGATGGATGTAAGTTGATCGACCCAGTAAAAAAATTGTCCGCCCCGTATCAGGTCACTTTAACCGAGCTTCCTCTGAAATCTTGGGCGTCACGCGAGTGTTCGCTCTGCGAGGAACGATTTTTCGCGTGGACCGGTGTATGTATCGGATGTGACGCTGGACTTTGTCGGACCTATTTTCATTCTACCTGGTACACTTTTATTCACGTCATTATTGATCGTCTTTTTATTTAGTGCACAGAAACATGGATTGTTGTCGGAGCCTGTGATGGATGAGGTGAGCAAACTTGTTTACCCGTAATTTCGTTCCCTAGATAATTTCATGCCCGGACCTATGTCATCAAGAGAAATAGCTAAGGGATGTTGTGATACTAACCAGTGCTGCACCACAAACAACCGTTTTTTGTCATACCCCTGACATGCCCTTTTTTCAAAGGGTGTCGGGATCAGTAGTTGCTTGAATTATGAAACCATCCCTCGTCAGAAGTTTGTAGTGGACGCTGATGGGTGTTTTCGGAAAGCAGTCGACCAACTGAACTACTACGGCTAGGGTTCGTATAGTAAAGCGAGGAGCAATTTTCATAAATGTTTGTTTGAGTTTCTAGAACTAACGAATAAAGCCACAATTAATCTGGCAAGGCATACTTACGTTGATGGAAAGTAATATAGATGCAGTGGGTACAGCAAGCACCTACATTTTTCGAAAGCCGCACTGTCTGAGCTAAACTTTGGCTCACAGGACTAGCCCGGACGTGAGTCATTTGATGAGGTGGGTTAACCGTTGTCAGGCGTAATATAGGTTGAGGTGGTCGGTTGGCTTAACACCACATGAGACATCGGACCTCTTTGAAATTCTAAACCCATGAGCCTGAGTTTGTTGATCGGCTGCATAAGCGGTGATTGTACGGTGAAAGGAGAAGCCGGTGCGCCTTCCGTTCTTGACAAATTGAGTCATGTTTGGCGTCAGGAACGAATATCAATGAATTTGAAATGCTATGTGAGGACAGTCTTACTTTATCGTTGCAAATCTTGCCTCTTTCGATCTGAAGATTACAAACGCTTCCGAATGTTTGATCATCAGTGTCTCCATAACATAGCCTGGCTTATCTGGCAGTAACATATCCCCAGTAAATAATGCGTGATGATGCCCAGATGTGTTTGTCACACTGCCCCTTCGTACATGTAGGCTCGTAGATGTGGCTCGTCGTCTCTGGGGACATAAAACTTTTTGAGTCAACTTTCCATCTTCTCCCCTTTGTTTTCATTCTTTATTATGACGCTGTTTCTTCGGTTATGTGCCGGTTGACATATTGCAATCCGTGGGGCTGGTGATGATGGCCTTAGTTGAGTTCTCCAGAAGTCTAATTATTCGGAGCGTAACAAACATACAGTTGGTCATCCTTCTTTCTCAGTCGCCAGTACTTTAAGGGTTATTTAAAACACCTGCTGCGAATTAGCCGAGCTGTCTTCGTGCTGCTGATCTTCAGATATCTTCTTTCCTGGTTGCTTGCGGTGACCTACTCCATCCTTCTCATGACCTCTATAGGGTGGTTACCTAAACCACAATGCTGTTTACGATGTTGATGACATTTGGCGAACAGTCCTTTTCACGTGGAGTTACTGAAGTTTTCGACATATAAAGTCGTGTCATTTAGTAACTCAAATTAATAAAGTATGAGTCAGCAGGAAAGTATCTTTACTGTTACGGCTATTCCCGCTCGGGAGTTGTCAGCACGTCTATTTTTATTCTAAATTGTGGAAGTTTTTTGTCGAGCGCTTGTTATGGGGGATCGCTCACCTTGACCTAGCCGAGGTATGATTGTTAATCTTAGAAAATTAAATTCACTAAGCTTACCTGTTTTTCCACAAGTGAATACAACACTGTTCGGCACGTAGGAATTTCAGACCTTTTTGTATTCACGTCAATCTCGTTTGTCTCTCCAAGGCTTTTCTGGTTGGTCCACACCAGAACTGAGAGGTCGTGGATTCGGGTCTCATCCGTTTTGGGCTCATCAGCAGTGTATGTCCTTGGCCGCTTTGAATGCGCCCAATCAGAGAGGAACTGTTCAAACAAGCAACCAGACACCATTAGAAAACTGTCCAAACACATCCATCTTGGTTTTGTCAAGTAGGCTGATGTGGTAACAAATGCACCACATTCACTGGTTTCCAGTCAAGCTAAATTTCCAAAGGCATTCGGGTGATTGAAGCTCTTTATGTCCCTCAAGCGTTTGCTCGGCGGACTGGTAGGATGAAGTACCTTTGTTCTCACTGGACTTCCACGGTAATTTGCGAGTTGAAGGGATTTGAAGGTTTGTTTTTGTCTGTATCGATCCGGATAGAGCGTAAAGTAGCTTTGGATAAGTGGGTCGTAAACAATTCAAATCCATTTTCCGGCAGGGATATACCGCCAGGAAGCTTACTAAATGTCATGTGAACAACATCATCTGTCTGCCGACATCTTTTGTCTTTGTGCGTCTTCAGCCAATTCTTAAACCGATGAAGTCAAGTTCCTTATCCATTCGTTGATACGTCATTTCCTCATCCTGCCTGTTATCGCAGAATACAGCGGACCCATTCTTTGCCCACTGCCGCCAACACACGGATAAGGTGGTGGCTCGCCAGCGGCGTCGGAACTATCTTGCTGCCATGAGTAGATGGCGTTGGAAGCGAAATCAGATATCCGAAGCCGCCGCCAGCATGTCACCTGGATTGTTGAACTCCCCAGACTTACGTCACTCCTTAACTTCCACTAACGAAACAATGGCGCAACTGGAGCCACGCGTCCAACGGAAGCTTGATCAGTTCCGTTCGTTGTATGAAGAATTGCTGAAAGTACGCGACAAACCTTACGGTAAGTGTGAGCTAACGCGCTGGCTGAGACCGCCCCCGATTTTCATCTTTTCATCTATTCGTATTCTTTAACTTTCAGTACCTACCACCAAAACACCGTTGTTACTCGAACATTCTCCTTTGGCAATGCGGCTTTTTGTACTGAAAGCCAAACGTTTGCAGTTGCCACTAGAACTAACCGGCCAGTCGGCCATAAACGATTCCAGCAAGGCTCCACCCTCCGGCTATCCAATCTTCTCGCCAGATTTCATTTCTTATTTCTTCGGTAAGTAGATGACACTCAACTGCCACAGGCTTAGTGTTATACATCCCTGTTGTAATTATAAAAACTCATTAGTTTGTTAAGTTGAGCGTCTTCAGGTTCTTTCTCTTGATATTTTTGATTGTTGACCTTTTTTTCCCGATGTAGCAGTTCATCCATCGGTGGTTATCATCTGGCATAGGTAGGTCCTCGTCGCAGTGACCGCACTGCCTCGATGAGCGTGCTGAACCAGATGTGGGAGGGAAGTTGTTTCTGGCCATACGTCAAAGCATACAAAGATGTTGGAATTATAAAAACTCATTAGTTTGTTAAGTTGAGCGTCTTCAGGTTCTTTCTCTTGATATTTTTGATTGTTGACCTTTTTTTCCCGATGTAGCAGTTCATCCATCGGTGGTTATCATCTGGCATAGGTAGGTCCTCGTCGCAGTGAACGCACTGCCTCGATGAGCGTGCTGAACCAGATGTGGGAGGGAAGTTGTTTCTGGCCACACGTCAAAGCATGCAAAGATGTTGGAAGCAAGTTAGGTGGAATGTCGATGGGGCGCTGAACCCCTAACGCACTGCACGCTATCGAACGGCGTGCGAGCCTTGAACAGGTTACATACAGGTAACCTTTGTATGTGGCATACTCGAACACACAAATCGATGCTCGGGATAGCGCACTAAGTATGTGCTCCACGGAGCCGGCCTGTCTCTTTGAATTAGTCGGTCGCCACTCAGTTCGAAACTGTCGACTACTGGTCGGGTCTCCATAGAGTCTTACCAGGGTAATCGTTGAGTTGGTTTCAACTCGGTTCATCCACTTTCGTTCGCTTGCTGTGTGGCTGAGTTGTGTGAGATGATTATCAATAGCCCACCAGATATCCAGTGTTACTTGGGTTCAGCATATTGCAACAGAAGTTACATCAAGACCTGTAACTTGTTGATTTTAGTCCTATAGATAGAATCGGAAGATGTGAAGACCACAACTTTGGGCCCATGCATTTATGTGAAGGTGAGGCTCACATCTCGATTAGCTCATGTGACTTACGTGAACGGTAAGGATGGATGAGAATGAGCAGGTCCAGTTGGCTCTGAAACCAATCCAGATGTTATCGAAACAGCACAGTGCTATCCGAATTATCCTCCCATCTTGAACCGTAGCACCCGTCTGTGTCTCTAGCCCGACTGTACCCAAAATTCTGACCACAGATCGGATGCGAAGATTGGGAATGAAATCGTCCTCATAACTCCTAGTAGAAAACGCCACGAAATATGAGTATACATGCGTTGAATTTATGGTAAACTAGTAGTGACCGTACACAATAGCAGTTCGCCTCGGTCTCTTTGACCACGACAGTTCTCCCACCATTCCATGCAGGCCCATTAAGTTGTTGGGATGCAGCACTGCATTGGAGCCGACAGCCGGTTTTTGTTCATGTTCCCTTGTGAGGCCATCGTCTGGTAGCCACAGTAAGAACAAAAAGTGTCATTCTTGGAGGTCAAACGGCCACAACATGAAGTTTCTTATAGAAAATGAATTTTTATCCGGGGTGTCTGGGTGGTTCGTTCTCAAGTGAGGCACATCCTATCGGTTTGTACTGTGGCCTGTGCAGGAAGTGACCTTCACTTGGGTGTATTCCCTCCAAACGACGCTGTCGTTCCCTTTTTATCCTTCAGAACGCGAGAAACGAATTGCTGAAGTTATGAAGCGTATCTCTGCGTTGCAAGACACACAAAGAGAACTACAGATTTCGGATGCCAGTGCTTCACATAGTTACAATTCCGTGAGTTTCCCCTTTCCACGTTACAGTTATCCTCTCGCATGAAGACCGGAAACACTGAAAGCGATACTTATCTGAAAACGTCTCTCTAAGAACAAGGAAGTTGTTCTGCTTTGTCCTTTTTGGGGTTATTTCTATGGTGATTCACTTATTATCTCAGCAAAATAGTTTCAGCGCAGAATTTTTTTATTGTTGTATTAGCTCATCTGACGAGCTTATGAGTTAATGTGGCGTCTTTACAAAGAGTACCTTTTTCTCTCAAGATCAATTTGACTTCCGTCTATTGGCTACAGATCATGTACTATGAGTACATTGGCTTCAGCTGCTACTATTTCGGTCACCGGAAAGTGGGAGAGCTTGGGATATACACCCAAGCTTTGGATGCGATGTCATGCTTAGTTTGTTCGGGAACCTAGGTAGCTATGCATCGAAAGCGATAGCTTTATGGAGATGAGCTAAAGCCATGTCACCGGAAGAGAGCTTGGGATATACACCCAAGCTTTGGATGCGATGTCATGCTTAGTTTGTTCGGGAACCTAGGTAGCTATGCATCGAATCGAATAGCTTTATGGAGATGAGCTAAAGCCATTTCAACGAAGTCTTTTTTAAGGAAATTTAGCTCTCTTTACGAGGGGATGATTTTTGCACCACGTGATAGTGGCTGTATGTGACTTGAGTGGAACAGCCAACAGTTTTCCGTGCACCACACCAGTCGTTTTCTCGGTTTCGGACAGAACCTATTCAGCTCTTTGAATGTTCAGCTACTCATGAGTAGCGAAAATACACAGTTATGATTTTCACCCATGGGGTCAAGCACCGTGGGTTCAGGCATTGGAATCCGCCTTTATCTACCTCATGGTATCTTTTGGTTGGCTTGTAAATAGAGAAGCACTTTGTTATGTACATTCGTCGAGGTACTTCGGTTATAAACCGCTGCCATCAGAAACTGATACACTGACCTACGAGCCGCTTCGAGTTCTGCATTCTCATCACCAAGATTAGCTTTAGCTCTCAGTTTAATTGCGATTATTTTTTCCAGATATCCAGCCAACTGGACAGTCTCGTCACGAGACGAAACACACTGCGTTCACAGTTCTGTCGGATTATGTCCAGTTTACAGCAACTGGTTCCTGTGAGTTTTCCTGTCTTCCGTCTAGGTGTCTGCTTTTTTTGGCGGTTATCCATTTGGTCGACTTGATTCATTTGTGGCGAGCAATACGGCTGATGCAGTGTATCTGTATTCGTTTCCAGGTATGATAGTTCAGTGGTTAAGGTGTGAATACCGGAAGGTCTGCAGTTCGAACCCAACTTCGACATCTTGACTACTCTTATCTAGGCAACCTTACAATATCTGAGCCCTCGTGCTTCCTTCGGGTACCATGACAGCTAGGCACCTAAAGGATGGTGCAACCGAACAGCAATTCCAAGGAGTGACTCCACACATCAGTTCCTTCCACGTTGTCTGGTAACAATGGAAAGGAAAATATACCCGGGTGTCTTCCTTAGAAGAACCGTTGAATACGCATGGTAGAGACTTGCTTACTTGACTATGCTACTTAAACAGAATGGTCATCCTGACAAGTTCCTCGAAAAGTACTTAGTCACATCCATGAAATGATGGTAAACGTGTAAGAGTTACTCATCAGATCGCATTTTAAAACTGTCACTCACGGTGAACGAACCCCAAGTTGACTTTCAGTAGCCACTACTCAAGCCTTTTGTCAATCGAGGCATAGTTGTCCGGTTTCTCGGAGACTGGTTTTCTCCGATGTACGCAGTTATTTGTTTCATTGAATGTCTGTGAATACTACTCTGTTTGTCTGAACAAAGGTTGGCAGAAAGCGATCCGAAGTGCAATGCGTTTAGTCAACACAAAGGACATCTACTTCCGAGTTAGTTTTCAACTTCATCCTCTGTGTGTCGTTTCCAGTGTCCTTGGCAATCCGCTATGTCGGTGGCAGCTAACTTAAGGCTAACTTGAGGATTCTAATAGGAATATTTGGTGTGATACGTGGTCCACATATTGATGATTTCCTTCAGAGTACAAACTTATTGACCGGCACTTTGTTAACTCAGTCACTTTATTTATTTCACGTGCAGATACACGAGCTCTGTGGGAAATTTCCCAAAAAACATCCATACGCTCCACTAATCCATCATCATTATATGTGGATCGTTATCAAAACGCTTTCGACTTTCTTCTGATTAAAGTTTCTCTTCTGAGTGGATTTTGGAACGCCTTCCATCCTTTTGTCTTGAGTGGGAGATGCACTTAGACCCTTTCCGTGCACCCCTACTCAAAGCAAACAAATTCTAAATGCTATCTTATTTTACTCTGCTTCTGAATACGACCGGTCTCACGGTTGAATAAGCCGTTCACCGAAGATGTTCATGGGCTTTCACGGAAATCCATTCGGTGTTTGAGTGTGTCTCTAGCCCTTTCGATCTGCCATGGAGCAGGAGACTTACCGAGGACTCCAAAATGGTGATTCACTTATTATCTCAGCAAAATAGTTTCAGCGCAGAATTTTTTTTATTGTTGTATTAGCTCATCTGACGAGCTTATGAGTTAATGTGGCGTCTTTACAAAGAGTACCTTTTTCTCTCAAGATCAATTTGACTTCCGTCTATTGGCTACAGATCATGTACTATGAGTACATTGGCTTCAGCTGCTACTATTTCGGTCACCGGAAAGTGGGAGAGCTTGGGATATACACCCAAGCTTTGGATGCGATGTCATGCTTAGTTTGTTCGGGAACCTAGGTAGCTATGCATCGAAAGCGATAGCTTTATGGAGATGAGCTAAAGCCATTTCAACGAAGTCTTTTTTAAGGAAATTTAGCTCTCTTTACGAGGGGATGATTTTTGCACCACGTGATAGTGGCTGTATGTGACTTGAGTGGAACAGCGAACAGTTTTCCGTGCACCACACCAGTCGTTTTCTCGGTTTCGGACAGAACCTATTCAGCTCTTTGAATGTTCAGCTACTCATGAGTAGCGAAAATACACAGTTATGATTTTCACCCATGGGATCGAGCACCGTGGGTTCAGGCATTGGAATCCGCCTTTATCTACCTCATGGTATCTTTTGGTTGGCTTGTAAATAGAGAAGCACTTTGTTATGTACATTCGTCGAGGTACTTCGGTTATAAACCGCTGCCATCAGAAACTGATACACTGACCTACGAGCCGCTTCGAGTTCTGCATTCTCATCACCAAGATTAGCTTTAGCTCTCAGTTTAATCGCGATTGTTTTTTCCAGATATCCAGCCAACTGGACAGTCTCGTCACGAGACGAAACACACTGCGTTCACAGTTCTGTCGGATTATGTCCAGTTTACAGCAACTGGTTCCTGTGAGTTTTCCTGTCTTCCGTCTAGGTGTCTGCTTTTTTTGGCGGTTATCCATTTGGTCGACTTGATTCATTTGTGGCGAGCAATACGGCTGATGCAGTGTATCTGTATTCGTTTCCAGGTATGATAGTTCAGTGGTTAAGGTGTGAATACCGGAAGGTCTGCAGTTCGAACCCAACTTCGACATCTTGACTACTCTTATCTAGGCAACCTTACAATATCTGAGCCCTCGTGCTTCCTTCGGGTACCATGACAGCTAGGTACCTAAAGGATGGTGCAACCGAACAGCAATTCCAAGGCCTGACTCCGCACATCAGTTCCTTCCACGTTGTCTGGTAACAATGGAAAGGAAAATATATCCGGGTGTCTTCCTTAGAAGAACCGTTGAACACGCATGGTAGAGACTTGCTTACTTGACTATGCTACTTAAACAGAATGGTCATCCTGACAAGTTCCTCGAAAAGTACTTAGTCACATCCATGAAATGATGGTAAACGTGTAAGAGTTACTCATCAGATCGCATTTTAAAACTGTCACTCACGGTGAACGAACCCCAAGTTGACTTTCAGTAGCCACTACTCAAGCCTTTTGTCAACCGAGGCATAGTTGTCCAGTTTCTCGGAGACTGGTTTTCTGCGATGTACGCAGTTGTTTGTTTCATTGTATGTCTGTGAATACTACTCTCTTTGTTTGAAGCAGAAAGCGTCCGAAGTGCAATGCGTTTAGTCAACACAAAGGACATCTACTTCCGAGTTAGTTTTCAACTTCATCCTCTGTGTGTCGTTTCCAGTGTCCTTGGCAATCCGCTATGTCGGTGGCAGCTAACTTAAGGCTAACTTGAGGATTCTAATAGGAATGTTTGGTGTGATACGTGGTCCACATATTGATGATCTCCTTCAGAGTACAAACTTATTGATCGGTACTTTGTTAACTCCGTCACTTTATTTATTTCACGTGCAGATACACGAGCTCTGTGGGAAATTTCCCAAAAAACATCCATACGCTCCACTAATCCATCATCATTATATGTGGATCGTTATCAAAACGCTTTCGACTTTCTTCTGATTAAAGTTTCTCTTCTGAGTGGATTTTGGAACGCCTTCCATCCTTTTGTCTTGAGTGGGAGATGCACTTAGACCCTTTCCGTGCACCCCTACTCAAAGCAAACAAATTCTAAATGCTATCTTATTTTACTCTGCTTCTGAATACGACCGGTCTCACGGTTGAATAAGCCGTTCACCGAAGATGTTCATGGGCTTTCACGGAAATCCATTCGGTGTTTGAGTGTGTCTCTAGCCCTTTCGATCTGCCATGGAGCAGGAGACTTACCGAGGACTCCAAAAACAATCGTATCTGTCCTGCTTGGAATCAAGGTTCGACTAGCTTTTTTGAACAAACGAATAGTGTACCGTCACACAGGTTGTGGTACCTGATGCTCGCTTCCTCCGTCTCAGTTACCACCTTTGATTGCCGGACCACGTGTAGTGAGCAGCTTCTTGCCACCGATCCATGGCTCTTTCAACGTAGTGGTTTTGTCGGCGACACCTTCCTCTTACAGAAGACCCTGTTCGTTTGAATGACTAGGGATTCTAGGTCCCCTTTCTCTCTAGTTTTTTTGGACTGTTTTCTCACTTCAGGACTATCGATAACTTATGTATGGATTTCGGTGCTTTTGCTTCTCCGTTTTCACCCGTTTTCAGGAAATCAAACCCTCATCCTTGTTGGAACCGGTGCTTGCAGAGTCCGCAGTCTCTGCAGAAGTTAAAACCGAAGCAGAACACTCATCGTTAGAGGTTCAGAGTAGGAATGGACCGCGTTTTGGCCGAGTCTCCATTGGTCGGAAGGCTGTTCATGCGACAGATTCCACGACGCCCGGTGTTCACCGAGGGATTAAACGACGTGGTACCACACTTAGCCCCACTTCCAACAAACATGGCATGTTTGTGGACAAAGAGCGTGTCCTTAGTCGGGCCAGTGGTGCAGTCACTGACAGCGTCATTCTCGAGTACGTTCATCTCTCCTCTCACGTGTCAAACTAAATGATGGGGCCAGTTTAGTCTCCTAGCTCGATTACCTGAGGAGCGCTTTTTTGTAACAATTCAGCAGGGACGAGGTAAACCAGTTTCACCTCACGCCTGTATTTTAATGCAGACTTTCTGTAAGCAATGACACTTATTGATTTTTGAAGAAGGAGCTTGTGGTTCCAGTGACAGATTGAGCAATCTGACAGGTGCTCACTGAAAAGCCATGATTAAGCAGTACTCCATTCGAAGCGCATCGTCTGGTCTGACCAAAACAGCCTTTTTTTTTTGGGAGGGGGGAGATGCTCTCTATTAGGGGTGGGGTACAGACTTTGAAGCACGGTAACATTCTTCTGTGCAGTGATGTTTGACATCAACCACTTTGAAGGAGAAATTCATCGCCGAGCTGTTCCGTTAATTTATTGGAAACAGGACTTGTGACGAGTAACAGAAACGTGGTCAAGCACCCGTGTGATCACATCGTCCAGGGAACAAAGAACTAAGGACGTAGGACGCTTTCAGCGTATACTTTTGCCTGCATACATGCGATTTCTGCGACAGGCCGCTCCTCGGTTCTCGTTCCTCTGACATCTTCTAGTTCCTTGTTGGTTTTTGTGCACTTTTGCAGTGACATTCAGGGGGTGTATTGAAACACTGAAGCCTGATTCGAAGCTCGTTCCCTAGATAAAACTACGGGTTTCTTGTCAATTGCTCATTTGTTTTGGGTTTTGCGCTGTTTCACAACCTTGTACAAGCCCCAGATTCCAGAACTGGTTCATGTAATGCTGATTTGGACGGTGCCCTCAGACTGACCGAGTTAAGAAATGTGTCTGTTAAGAAATGGGTCTTGAAATATGTACTCAAGCTGCGACAATTTTTTTAGACGGACTTACCTTTGGTGCATTTTTGCATATGCATACGGGTTCTGTAATATTGATTTACTGGAATGGGTGGTCCCTGTCGCCAAAAACTGTTTTGCAGACGTTCTACCCAAAAGTGCGAACTTCTATGGATGCAGTGACACATCCAGAAACACTTGGAGCATGACGGCAAAGCCTGTATATGGCTGTAACCGATTTGTTGATATCGCGGGTTAGACGAGATGAGGTTCGCAGTGATAATGATAAAAAACGCACAAGCGCTCTTTCAATGCCGAGTATTAAAACTGTTTTGCGGTCGTTCTACCCAAAAGTGCGAACTTCTATGGATGCAGTGACACATCCAGAAACACTTGGAGCATGACGGCAAAGCCTGTATATGGCTGTAACCGATTTGTTGATATCGCGGGTTAGACGAGGTGAGGTTCACAGTGATAATGATAAAGAACGCACAAGCGCTCTTTCAATGCCGAGTATTGAAGGATATCGGATAGCCTGTAACTGTTGCATTTAGCCAAAGTTAATTGCAAAATCGATGATTAGTATCTTGAACGGTGTTGACGTTCCCGGCTGAACAGAAGCAGAGGAAGTCAGGGTTGATCTTTTGTCTGCTTTGCAGATGTTTTGTCTGTCATGGCCTGCAAGATCAACACCTGATCACCAAATGCGATACGTGTAGTAAGGCTTTTCATTTGGCCTGCCTGGATCCGCCACTGTTACGCATGCCCAAACGGAGCCGACTCTATGGTTGGTGAGTTTCCTATATGGTCGCTGACTTTATTCTTTTGTGATCAACTTCTGTTCTCCAGATTTGGGAGACCCGCCGAAGCTTATCTGTACAAGTCCAGCTTACATGATTTGTATGGCTTTTAATTCATACCGTATCCAAATTCGCCAGCCGTAACCTTCATCCTTGTTTCATTGTCACCTTTGTCTCACTGGTTCTAGCTGTGTCGATCAAATATACAGCGACCGTCAGCTCCTATAAAATGTTCGCATGCCGAAGGTTGACAACCGTTGTATTTTCGGACGTAGAGCAACATTAGACTCTGTAGATAAAACTGCTTTATAGAGTTGTGTGCTAAAATGGCAATATGTGTGAATACTAAAGACAGTTTACTATCAAATTTCAGAGGGGAAAGTCAGGGCTTTCGATCGGCTTTTGTCGCTTTTTCGCCGGAGGCGATAAGGCTGTTCTAACCGTCCGTTCGCAATCGACCGCATAATCTTCAGTACATCGAAAGGTCAGCCTATCGGGGGGCGTCGGATTTCTTACCGAAAATATGGCTGATGACATCCACTTAATAATTTGCACAGTTCATGAAATATTTCTTCTCCTAGATCGCGTGACGATTGTGGCGGGGGGGGGGGGCATGCACTTCGCCTCTTCGCGATGCAGGGAACAACCACATGATTGTCAGGGACCTGAGTCTGTTCTCACTAGAGGAGGCCAAACGTGGTTGGCAGCTTCATGTACTCAGGAGATCCCGTCTGTGCAGTTTATGAAGAAGTGATCTCATCTCGCACTCCATTTTTAAACACTTGCGGAAGTAACTAGCTTTTCGACTTCTGCCAAAAAGTCGAGTTTTCCATACCATCGTCTTGAAACTTGGTCTCTCCAATTAAACGGTTTCCCCCGGGTGTTTTAGAATAGTTGTCCACGTACGTGATGGCAATAGTGTATGGGCAACCATCTGATAAGGTAGAATGTGTTCCGCATCGACGGTCTCTTCGTGAACGAGATTTTCCGTTGCACCAATTGGGGTAGCTTGGGCAAAACCACCTAGCGCTTGCTCTGTCCAATCCCATCGATACCTGGTAAGTGTGATTAGAAGAAGGAAGAAGAGCAACAGAACATCACTTGGCAAACAGCAATCAAGGAAAACAAGACCAGATCATCCGCTTAGGAACGAACCCTTACTTCATGCATGAGCCGTGAGGATCCCGTTGTGATTGTTTAAAGACCATGTTTAAAGACTATGAATCGAAGCCAATGCCCAAGATCTTGCTTTCCTGCCCGCCTCAGTGAATCACGAAAAGCCAACAGTTGGAAAATCCCATGTAAACATTTAGCCATAAATGGAAACTATCTGTTCAGTTTCGCTTCTTCACGCTTTTTTCTTGCCGCTTCTAGAATGGCGGAAAAGAAAACCCTCCGAGACGTTTTTTTCAATCTTTCTTGACCTGCACCATAACTTCCAATTAAAAAATCCAGTGAGATACAGTAAACTCTAGTTGAAAGACAATGACGTTATGTTTTTTTTAGCTCAAAGATTCTTCTGTAATAAAATTCCACTTATGCCTCCGGTTTCCCACCAAGAGACTCAAAGTTTGAAGAAATGCTGAAGCTCAAGTAGTTTGCTACCAAATTCTACGAAGGCGCTTAAAAAACAGCGGTTCGATACATAGAGATCACAATGAAAGCGAATAAGCTTTTCCGACTATATCGTGGAATTTCAACAGCTGCTGAAATGTAACTTATCAGAATAGTGCTACTGAAGAGTGTTGTGAGTACGAAGTCATGAGAAAATGATAAACTGAATAATGTCTGCAGGCATAATAGTGGAGACGTTCCTGATGTGTCACAGACCTTTTAGGACGTCTGAAGGCTTGGTGGTCAGACGTCGCATGCGTTTGCTCACCTGCTTCTCAGATCTTGTCAGTCAGTAATGATATTTCCCCATTGTAATTGGCACTTCATAGTTAGCAACTGAGAACGAACTTGGGGAAAAGACCGGTAGGCTCCTGGAAATGGTTCAAACAACTAATTGACCGAGTCCATAAGAAAAGTGCAACCGCGGCATATTTTAAGCACCCCGTAAATTACAGTGGTGTTGTTAGGATGGTCAGATTCTTGAAGATCATCCCAGAATACTCGAAACCTACTGAGACCCTAAACTCCACCAAACGCCGTTGAGACAGCCTTGGATGGAGGTCAGACAGTGCCATTCAAAATACAGCACTCACTTGTTTGCATAGAAAGCTGTTGTGTTCCATGTCGGCGAGTCTTTCCGGCACTGGGAGCGGGGACAGTAGTCATATATAACAGGCATAGAAATCCATTGCCAATGTTTCTTCCTCGCTTAGGAACCATTGGTCGGTTGAAGTTGAGTAACGTCGGTGTTCGTGGGTAGATCGTCCTCATCCAGTTATTCCGTTTGAGCTGAGTGAATGGCACATCACACCGAGGCTATCAAGACTAAATCACTAATGTGATTTACCGCTGGTAGTTAAGGCGCGAAATTGATGATCGCAAGGTCCGTGGTTCGAACCCGATCCCCAAATCTGAACTGCTCGTGTCTTGGCTTGGGGAACCTGGCAGTGTCTCAGTCCCCGTACCTCCTTCGGTTGGCATGGAGCCATGCACTGAAGGGGTGTTACAGCTGAATTGCCATTACTATTAGTATTATTACTTTTATAATTACTATTATAGGCTGAACAATAAAGTTGGGCGCGCAAACACGGTCACTTGTTTCATTGCATATCTGCTTTCTAAAGTCCCTAATCTCAAGGTGCTTTGTTATCCGCTAGCCGCACTCTGTTTTTATATGTTGTGCCCTTTTACCCGTCGCCATTACTTCATTCTCTCTCTCTCTCTCTCACACACACATCATACACATTGTTGTAATATGCTTGCTTCAGGCAATGTTCCTTTTGTACGAAGGCGGTGGCCTCCAACTCAGAAGTGATTCAGGTTGACGTCAATGCTCCACGTCAGTTACGCCGCTCTTTAGGCTGTAATCAGTCTTCTGGGGTCCCGGTTGGTTGTACGGATAAATTGGAGGTCAAAGTGGAACTCCTCTCGAAACTGCAAGACAGTAAACCTACCGAGGCCACGGAGGAGGTAACAATCAAGCCTGAACCTTTGGTCACGGAATCTTCAATGTCCTTTCAAGAACCGAAAACCCCTTTTCGCCGAAAAGGGGGCTCTATCGGCTCAAGTTTCATCAAAAACAACAGGCCCCGAACCACTGGCCCGACCGCCAATGCTGCCTCGCGTGACGGGCGCAGTCGCATGAAGCGGTCCCTTGGAACTCCGCGGTACACACCAATTCCTGCCAAACGAATTGCAAGACGAGTAAGTATCCACCTCCTTTCTATATAAAATCTCGGTGTGTTACGCTTTTTATCATGCTGACTTTCTTTACTGTGTCTTGCTATCTGGCTTCGACACCGGCTAACGATGGTGCTGTTAATCAGCACGACAATTCAGCTGAGTTTCATTTGGCTTACGCTTTCCCTGGAGTACCGTGACCACGAGTTTAGATGGCGTTACCATCGTTGTCTTGAGACTCCTGGGATAGTGAGCAACTACATGTACCTCTCCGGCTTTGAAAACAGCCATCCTGTGCACTCTTTGGTTTCCTCAGTTCTGCGGATACTAACTGTCAGCCAGTCTGTTCAAAAGCGAAACCGTGTACCTAAACTCGGCCAACGGGATAACCGCCTTTGACAGTAGGTTTAAAAGTTGCTAGTTCTGATGAGTTTCGATGTCTATTAACCAGGCGGCAGGTGGCTAGTAGATGACCATATCTGCTAAGCTGCTTGTTGACGATAAGCCGCGTATAGTCAAACCGCCTATAAGAGTGAACCATAAGGGAAATCCCTGTTATCCGCTCAAGTCCGTATGAATCGGTTGTATAAATATTCATCTTACCGCACCTGGCAGCATTTACATGTAGTGTCAAGGGCAAGTCAGCGCGTGAGGCAGCAATAAATAAATACTGGCATATAAGAGTATACTACTGATGAAACGGACAAGTAGTTTAGGTTGCCCTCTCTATATTTGATGAAAGGTTGATTTGAAATTACTGGACCATTTTTACAGTGTTTGCACATTAATGTCAAATGTTTGAACAACTTCCAGGAAGGCTAAGGAGGACAGGACTTGATGGTGCTAACTTTTTTAAAAGCCCTGTTAAAATGAGGTTTTTACTTTCGTGCCTGATAGAGCTATACTGAAATAACTTGATATGGTTGTACACCAGTGAAGCACCACTATTCTCATCTGGTGTTTCTGTGAGTGAAGACGTTGATGTTCTACCCACGGGAAGGTGTTTCGTCATCCTGCAGGTTATCGACTGTAGCCGAAAGCCTCTCGTGCCCTTGCGTACAGGCACGATCATTAACTAAGATACATTAGATCTCAGAGGTAGCTTGGATGACAACGAGGTTTTTTGTTATGCCTTGTAATGATAGAAGGATTTCACACGTGATAAAGCTCCCAACTGATGTGGCGAGCCCTGGCTGAAGTTTAATCGCTTCCCTACCGCATGGCTTGTGTCCTGAGGCGGGGAAAGATATTACTGTTTTAACACGTGACTGTTAGGTATGTCTTCAGAACAAGGGACGCATACATTGTTTATGTATTGAGGCATCCTGTATTTTCATCTTCGAAGGAAATTTTCAAGACGCCTCGATGGGAAAATAATGGTGTTTCAAAGTGAAGTTAAGGTGTATTTTGATAAAGGTTGCCCTGATTGATTCTCAGCATCTGGCATGAAAAACAAACATTGCACACCCTCAAAGCATTTCAGCGTAATATGGACACTATGATTCCCGTTTTGATGATACTTGAAATGTCATCGGCAAAGTCGTTCTAACGTTAGGGAGGTATCGTTTTGTCCTGCCAGCCTCTCTGGGGTCATTTATGCCATACTGTTTTTGAATTTCCACAGTCTGCACCTTCCATTTTCAAATCACGGTCACAAGAAACAGACCTCCCAGTCCAACCTACCATTCTGATCACACAGATTGATTCCAACCAATGTGAAACCACCAAGGTGAGTTTCCGGTTTACCTTCATTTTTCCTCGACTTTGAAATGTATTCAGTTTTATCCGTCATGTCCTTACGCAGGACCCGATCTAAACGTCTGATGCGTGGATGGGTGAGTGGACCCGGGCTACGATTGCCACTGGTTTTCCGTAAATATGCAGTAGGATCCACTGAACTACTGATTGGCTGATCCCTGAGAAGCCAAGAATAGTGTATGTCGCTGATAGACCTCAGTCGTATCGCTCAAACGATCCTAAACGCGCATTTCCGTCGGTGTATCGGATCGTGTCGAATTGCGTAATTTTAAATTGTCATGCGCCCACACGAAACAATGAGGTCATGCTGGTGACGCGTTGCTTCGACTAACGTACTTAGTGTAGCTGAGTATACCTTGGCTTCTTGCCCAACCTTGACTTTGAGCCGACTGGTGTCTCCTGCAACCCTGAGGCGATTGAACGCGAGAATTAGGTTTTTTTCCTATCAAATATCATATCGCCAATTTCTCTTCTTAATCTCGTACTGATTCCGAAATACTGTCTCTTGCTGAATCATGGGAGCACTTTGCTACGCGGGTGCTACTGCCATGGTTGTTGAATCAAGTGGCTTCGGTTCGCCCATCCGTCTAGATACTGTTGTATCCTGACATGGATGAGACTGAGCAACCGGCTATTAAAGCGTGCATGATCAAGGTTACCCCACAATCAAAAGTAACAATGCCTCACAAATGAACACGGAATTATTTAGCCCGTACCAACCGAAGCACCCGACCCTCAACTGCGTATCCAGTCGTGTGTACTGCTAGCCGTTACTGCCAAACAAATCAGTGAATGCAGGACTATTCATTTTTTTCCATGATCATTGCTTTAGGATTTCAGATTATCGTACTCTCTGCAAGGTTGAGAGTATATTGCGCACCCTTCATGTTCATGGCGTGTCGAAAATGATCGAAATTCGTTGCGGTATCTGCTTCGGCGGTATGACTCATTCCCGCTGTTTTGGAAGTGTCAACTCACAGTTACCTCAAGTTCAGCACAGTGCACTGCACAGGAGTTAATTCGTCCTCATCGTTTGAACGATCCCCACGTTTCGGGTCGACTTCTGTGGTGGACTTCTGTTTACTTAATTTATCTTGGCTACTAGTGACATATCAGTAGGCAGAGTGGTCAACACATCTGATCCGCCTGAGGACTCGATGGGAGGACATCACTCGTCCAGCTAGTTGGTGGTTTCATGACCGATTAAATTCGTTTGTTCCCTTAGATTTTGTGTGAGAGCGTATTAAGCCTTACGACTAAATCCATAATCCCAAAGAATGTGATACCCCTACTCGTTGTGTCCAGATCAATAGTGGGTAACAGACGGTCGAGCAGTAACCTGAATCATCGATTTCCTTGAAGCCTGTTGCATGTTAAAACCCCAGGTGGATCGATGGTTACGTGGCACAACACCGATATATTCATTCGAATTTCTAGTCATGGTATCAGTCTCTTGTACAGGCTGATTGCTCGGCACTTTCTTGAACTACGTGATAGCTTCTGTAGAATGTTATATCGGTCTGATCTTGGTAGTCTCGCCGTTTATGTTGCGTCGAATTTTTACCTGTGTTTCCCTGTTGCCGTCGTTTTTTTTGTTTTATCAGCTTGATTAAACAGATTGGTATGATCCCCAAGGTTTGCCCTTCTCTTTTTTATCTTAGCCATTGCACTTTGTTACCCTTGTCATCCCTTGTTTTATGTTCAAAGATACCCGATTCGACAAACATCACATCAAAATCTTTTGATGCCTATGAGTATCACGCCGATGCAAACTCAGACGAAGAAATCACACGGTTGCGTTCTTCCAAAGGTTGGTTTCCTCTTTAAATTTTGCTATTGCCTTTGGAAAGCTACTATTACTCAGTAGTCATTTCCACCAAATTGAGTGCCATTTTCCTTGGTGTAGCTGAAGGCACCAATGATGTCAGAGCTCATTTTATGGATGATAACGACCGAAATTTGTTGCTTCGCCATATGATAATCTGGGCTTTCGTAGCCTCTGCAATATACCTAAGCCCACCCAATGGAGACCACTATTCAGAAAGGGCCACTTTTGGTTTGTGCCTTTACAGAGAAACCAGTCTCTTCGGATGGTTTTCCCTTTAGGAAGGAGAGAGACAACCTACGGTGCTGATCGCGGTTGGATGATTTAGTGGTCCTGAATAAGACCGAAAATCTACAACGGAGCTCAGGATTACATATCCTCTGAATTCCAAACAACCGTGTATCGTCCTGAAGTATTCTCTATTTGTATTCTGTTCGAAACGGGACCGTTGGAACTTGAACGAATTCTTCGCATCACTCTGTTGGATCCGCATCAGTTAATCGGCCCAAGGTTGTACAACTCGTGTGACGCATTTGTGAGGTCGTCTACTAAGTAAATTTGTACTTCGGCAGACTGACTATCCTGAGAGAGTAATTATGGGATTTGCTTGTGGTAGCCATGCCTCGTGATCATGGGGATGCCACCTGAAACCTGACTTAAGACGGCACCGCAGTAAGCACCTATTCATGCTCTGTAAACGCTCAAACTTCCTTTGGCCAATCCCAATAGAAGCTGTCTGGCGCCGACTTAAACCTGTCACCTTGTCGTGGTGGTCGGGCTCCTGTGCTGCAATGATCCTGCTGGCTATATTGGCTGGAACTCAGTCTCTTAAGGTTCAACCATGCCAGGTGGGCCAATTGGGAGCAGCCTGACGAAGAACATCGAGTCTCCGTACTGCGAGTAATCGTATTACGAAGCGTTCCGGAGGTAAGCTTGTACTGTCCTCTGCGATTGGAGTGTGAAGGCAGTTAGGTGTTTCCCCCAGGGGACCAACACGTCCATATTCATAGAAGCAGCGATTCTGCCTTCCTCGCGGAAGGAAGGCTTAGAAAAGATTGACCCTAAAAACCGCACACTCGGATTGCCCAACGGTTGACCGTGACCGCCGGCGCATTATTCAATACGGTCGAAATACTTTTAAAACCAGAGTTTGGTACTGCTCGAAGCACAACTGCACTAGGGTTGACACAGTAATGCTGATAAATTGAGTTGAATTGTCTGGTATTGAGTATGTTAATTGTATGGTGAACTCAGACCGTTCAAGGTGTTTGTTGAAGGGGGCTAAATCGGATCGAAACACGTGCAGATCTCATATTCTGTCACCGCGCTCGAAACAGTTTGTCTCATCGCACACATTGAAGGCCGTTTTGATGACACTGTGAAAATTTCTGCTCGAAAGTTCAGTTTTCAGGATTATGTCCATCCGGGACAGCTCAGTGGTTGAGGCGCTGACTTGATGACCAGAATGTCTCTGGCTCGAACCCAACCCGGTCATCTCGACTGCCCCTGTTTATCTTCGGGCAGTCGGGCAGCATCTCTGCCCCGCTGCCTCGTTAGCGTGGGATGGTGGCTATGCATCGAAAGGGTGTCACAGCCGGACGATTGTTGTTACTATTATTACCATTACTACAATAGTGATTGTATGCACTCGGATGTCACTGTAATGCTTTAACATCGGAAACAGCGATCGGCTCCACCGTATGATTAGAGTTAGCCCGTTCCAGGATAAAACCGAATTAGACTGATTGGTGAGTGGACGAACAGTAGCTCAGTTAGTTGGGGGCGAGATGGACCAAGTGGCCAGAGCGCGAATTTACTGACTGCAAGGTCCGTGGTTCGAATCCGACCTCTGCCTCTCGACTACCCCTGTCTAGGCTTGGGCAACCTGGCAGTATCCCAGCCCTCGTGCTTCCTTCGTGTGGCATGGCAGCTAGGCACCGAAAGGGTGCTACAGGTTAGCGAGTCCAGCTAGTCTCCACAACAGTGCAAACGATTTAACAGTGCCATCAAATATGCTTGCTTCTACTTAGTTACTGTACTGTGCCAGAGGTCCATACCTCCGGAATTGCTAACCTAGAGAGCTGGAAGTAGTCGTGACCGGCTTTTTACCAATAATTTTTCTGTTTGTCTTACTTTTATATGACAGTTATCAAATTCGAACAAATTCGCGATCACAGTCGGAATAGTGACTCGGAGTCGGTGGAACAAATCGCACCGCTCAATTTACGCTATATAATCTGCCGCGACAACGGTGGCGCATATCAAAAAGTGAGCTTTGTGTACCACATTTTTGTGCCCCACGCTCTTGTTTGTCACTGGACTGTACAGAAGCACCTTCGTCGATCACATAAGTTCTGTTTTGTACTCTCGGAATTCACGTGAACACCTATTGGCTCGATTTAGATCCACACACGTTTTGGAAAGGTGATTTACTGCGCATAGTTACAAAGATGTAAGTTTTATCGATTTTGCTACGGAATGCCAACGAGAACCAGATACCTGAATGGATGACTGATATTTGTTCCATCAAAAAGGTTCAAGGTGGCTAGCCGGGTCGAATTTCCCCTCCTGTCTTTAGCTACTGGTGCACAAGTCGCTTCGGGTTATTTTTTGCTTGCTTCATTAGTTTGTTAAGCCAGGCTGTCCTGGCGAAATTCGAACGTGGCGCATTTTCGGTGCACGTATGTAACCACTATCCGTTTTACAATTCCGAAACAGCTGATGTTTCGCATTTTAAAAAATCGAGATCGATAACTGCAGCTGATTTTTCGCATTTTAAAAAATGGAGATCGATAAATGGAAACCTTGTTGATACACCTTCATCCGACTCAGACACACACACGGACGGTGGACTGACATCCGGATTTGCCTGTCACATCGAACTACGCTGATGTCTCCCGCCCCCGCGCACACTAGGTAATGCCTCATCCAGTTTGTACCGAGCTACCTCTATAACCGGTCCTTTGTAAACTCCAAAAAACTAAGGCCGATGAGTAACCAGAGATGGAAGTTCCATCGGAATACCTAATGGATAGCCCATAATTTTTAGATCATATAAGAGAAAGCCAAGCAGTTGAAGTCATCGATACATGTGCATAGTGACCCGCAGCGCTCATTAGATATATTCGAGGATGAGACTGCTTTACAATGCGAATTCGCACAGTCGCCGGTGATATAACGAGTTTTCAGTTTTCCATACTTAACTGTTGACTTCGTGATCCTATATACACATCCGGTGCACTTCACATTGCGGTGGCACAAAATTTCATTTCAGTTGGATTCAGTTTTTGCAAACCTAAACACATTAAACATGCTTGCTTCTCGGAGATTGATTGGTCCATCTTATCCGCCTTTTCTGATTCTTTTTCTTATAGAAATCTGCTCCAGAGAGGTTCCGGGTGAAACTGAAGAAGCTCTGACCCCCCTCCCAACAATGTATATTTTCTACCTCGGTGCATGTACTTGTATATTTCAACTCAATGCTTATTCGTTCCATTACTTGGTGTTGTGTGACACTATTAGAGGTACTCACAGTATACTACCATTTTAGCGGTATTCACCATAGTGGCGCTAACGCTCATCGGTGTTCCCAGGCCTCGCTATCCAGCACCTGCACGCAAACCACCGTTTTCTGCTCCACACACTGCTTTTCACTTCGGCCGAACCGATAAAGATGCAGCGTAGTTCATCAAACTGTTAATTCATCCAGCAGGCGGTTGAGAGTGTGCGTGCTTCGTCGATACGTGCGGGCAGCTTTACAAAGATGTAAGTTTTATCGATTTTGCTACGGAATGCCAACGAGAACCAGATACCTGAATGGATGACTGATATTTGTTCCATCAAAAAGGTTCAAGGTGGCTAGCCGGGTCGAATTTCCCCTCCTGTCTTTAGCTACTGGTGCACAAGTCGCTTCGGGTTATTTTTTGCTTGCTTCATTAGTTTGTTAAGCCAGGCTGTCCTGGCGAAATTCGAACGTGGCGCATTTTCGGTGCACGTATGTAACCACTATCCGTTTTACAATTCCGAAACAGCTGATGTTTCGCATTTTAAAAAATGGAGATCGATAAATGGAAACCTTGTTGATACACCTTCATCCGACTCAGACACACACACGAACCGTGGACTGACATCCGGATTTGCCTGTCACATCGAACTACGCCGATATCCCCCCCCCGCGCACTAGGTGATGCCCGCAACCAGTTTGTACCGAGCTACCTCTATAACCGGTCCTTTGTAAACTCCAAAAAACTAAGGCCGATGAGTAACCAGAGATGGAAGTTCCATCGGAATACCTAATGGATCGCCCATAATTTTTAGATCATATAAGAGAAAGCCAAGCAGTTGAACTCATCGATACATGTGCATAGTGACCCATAGTGCTCATTAGATATATTCGAGGATGAGACTGCTTTACAATGCGAATTCGCACAGTCGCCGGTGATATAACATAACGAGTTTTTTCCATACTCAACTGTTGGCTTCGTGATCCCATATAAACATCCGGTGCACTTCACATCGGGGCGGCACAAAATTTCATTTCAGTTGGATTCAGTTTTTGCAAACCTAAACACATTAAACATGCTTGCTTCTCGGAGATTGATTGGTCCATCTTATCCGCCTTTTCTGATTCTTTTTCTTATAGAAATCTGCTCCAGAGAGGTTCCGGGTGAAACTGAAGAAGCTCTGACCCCCCTCCCAACAATGTATATTTTCTACCTCGGTGCATGTACTTGTATATTTCAACTCAATGCTTATTCGTTCCATTACTTGGTGTTGTGTGACACTATTAGAGGTACTCACAGTATACTACCATTTTAGCGGTATTCACCATAGTGGCGCTAACGCTCATCGGTGTTCCCAGGCCTCGCTATCCAGCACCTGCACGCAAACCACCGTTTTCTGCTCCACACACTGCTTTTCACTTCGGCCGAACCGATAAAGATGCAGCGTAGTTCATCAAACTGTTAATTCATCCAGCAGGCGGTTGAGAGTGTGCGTGCTTCGTCGATACGTGCGGGCAGCTAGAACATCAACATAAGAAATGGCAAGTGGAGATCGGTGAATGACTAATTAACTATTATTCAAGGTTCTTCTTTAACCGCGGTCCCCTCACTCTAATTACTTGAGAACGGCTTAAGCGACCCTTCCTCTAAAAGCAGTTTAGAAGTTTCCCGGTCTACGAGAATATGATCCCGGGACTCTATCCAATTCTGTAAAATTACGAAGACCCCCGCTAGCCTAAGAAACATCGTTTGAACCTAAATACCTTGGGTAAGCGGCCCCAGTGAGCCTCTCCACTACCTTGCCGATAAATGTAGGTAGCGTTCCACAATTACTAATGCATTTACTGTTGGCGTTGTGACTGAAACAAAATGAGCTTGCTCCGGATATACCCTGTGGCAAGGATAGTTAATAATAACACAATGATAGCGTGAGATGACCCAAGTGTTTAGAGCGCGAATTTAGTGACCGGAAGGTCCGCGGTTCGGACTCGACCTCCGTCTCCCGACTTCCCCTGCCTAGGCTTGGGCAACCCGGCAGTATCCCAGCCCTCGTGCAATCTTCGGGTGGCATGGCAGTTAGGCACCAAAAGGGTGCTACAGCTGAACGATTTTACGAAAACAACGATAAGAAACGGTCGATATAATCATGTTGCACATCCTTGAACGACGTGATCTCAGGAATCTTGTCACCAAGTTTCCTCGAAAAGCAAAAGCAATAAGTTTGACTACGGAAAAATATTGTTATTCCAAAACACATAATCCCCTAATATGTTACAAATCAGCATAGCAAAAGCTGGTCAGTAAGCTACACCAAGAAGTTGCTACCAAGTTATACTTGTGTACCTCAGTTTCTGGCAGATACACCGAGCTGCGGCAGCACTCTAGAAATCTCCAACACGATTCGCAATAACAATGCAGTGATTCTCCAAAAGACATCACTAGAGCGTTCTCGCTCCTGCCTGACTGCTGGATGTCTGATTCGGGTGGAAGCCGGGGTCTGATAGTATGTTTGCTCGGAATCGCCATAATCCGCTTGAGATCCGTAACATTTTAATGGGAATCTCCGTTCCCACCTATCATTGCAAAGCAGATCGTAAGCTTTTAAAAACGGCAATAACAGGACGTCGTAGTTCGTGTGAGCTTATCCCACAGAGGGTCGGATGTCGAATTGAGTTTCAGGCTCCCTATCTGTGCGTATATTAGGCATTTGAAGTTGTAGTTCATACCCAGCTGTTGAAAAGTACTTTGATGCGCTTGATGTGGACTTTTGGTTGAAAGTAGTGGATCTTAAACAGGTGGTAATTTTGTTATTGTTAGCAGTCAGGTGGATCGAAAACTGGAATGATCGTATAGGTTTGTGACGTTCATTTTTGCTGTATTTTAACTTTGAAACTCCTGGGTGACCACACAAATACCAAAGATTGACAACCGCACGTACTTTCGCTTATCCCAGTTGTCAACGGAATCATTGTCCTGGAAATTCAGTTCCGTTCCTCACCTCACAAACTATGCACTGAAGTGCAGTGGCTCCAGCTTCTTCAATCGCGAAGAATGACCGAATAAGAGAATGGAACCAGGCGTTGAAGGTGATGGTCCAATCTGTGCATTGAGGACTAATAGATCTGTTTGCTCGGCATGGCATGGGCCGGGAAACTCACAGTTAAGGCGATAGATTAGACGCAAAACCACTGTTGGCTGCATGACAGCAACACCTCTCACTAACCACTAGTTTATCTCGTCCGCGGTTCCCATCCGGGCAGACAGCAGCGCACGGAGTAAGAGAATGAACCAGGCGTTTAAGGTGATTGTCCAATCTATGCATTGAGGACTAATAGATCTGTTTGCTCGGCATGGCATGGGCCGGGAAACTCACAGTTAAGGCGATAGATTAGACGCAAAACCACTGTTGGCTGCATGACAGCAACACCTCTCACTAACCACTAGTTTATCTCGTCCGCGGTTCCCATCCGGGCAGACAGCAGCGCACGGAGAGCCGGGTGCTTGTGTAGTTTCGTCGCACATTTTAATAGCCACGGTTGCACAAGTCAAATTATGGAATATTCGATATTTTGCAACAAAGAACCGGTGTAAACACCAAGAATGACCTGGTTTTCGTTAGATAAGCTTTGGGGGTGAGTAGTACCGTCCATACTGTCTATACCCCCAAGAGGAAGCATCCCCAACGTCCAAAATTGTCATTCTGAAAGGAGTCCACTGAACTCCATTCGCATCCTTGTAGAGTCAACCGCTGAAAACGTAATCCTAGCGGCCGTGACACATCCCTGATATAACCAGTCATACGAAGCCTGGAAACGTTCCGCATAAAGCGTCTGACTACTTTTATCAAGCTTCATAAAATGACCCAAGTTACCACGTGTTGGGTGAAATCCTGTATCAAAACCGCCATACAACTCACAGACACTTCGAAGGCCAAGAAACCAAAGCTGCACATGATTGGTTAGATCGGGCCAGCGTCAATTCGAGCTCTGATTGACCGAAAATTTGGACCCAACAGCTAATAACGTTTTGGTGTCCGCTGAATGCATGTTCAGAAGACGTCTGAATTTCCAGAATGTCAATGCATGCATTTTGAATAGGACGCGCTGCATGTAGGTCTTGCCTGATTTCGGACACCCTTGGTAGTCTTGCTGAAGACGATAGCTCCGGGGACCAGACAAAGAACTAAGCTGAGGAATTACCGTCTCTACGAAATCGCAACTTTTCCCACTCTTGAAAAACCGAAGAACAAGCCGTAAAGTTACTTGTTCATTGCGAATAGTAAACAAATAAAGAATGAGATGAGGATAACAAGAAGGACAGTAAGAAAAAATCTAATAATCACAGCAATTATGTAGGTCCGAACGCGAATAGGGCGACGTTGGTTAAAGAGTGACGGATCTCAACAGTGCAGTTCGGACACTGAACCAACTGGCCAGACGATCCATTGCCAGGTCATGGAATGCCCCAACTTGATATGTACAGGGAAGATAGCGCTGAGGGATCAAGGCCACATGGGTGTGGGAGGTGGAGGCAAGGGTGAAAGCAATATGTAGGTGAAAAGTATAGAATCGTAAAGTTACGACCGGGTCAGGAGTCACTGGTATAGAGATTCGGAAGCAGGTTGATGAGCGACACGGTTTGCTGTGAAAGAAGAAAACAAACGTGACCGCAAGATTATTTGAACAGTCAAACGGGCAACTCAAACGTGCATGGTTTGGTTCTGTGCAAAAAACGTGAATCCATGACTGACAGACTTAGATGATATGAGGCTGTCCTCACTGAGTATCAGGAAGGCCAGGTTCCTGAAAGCAACCACTGAATGCCCGAAATCTACGGAGACTCTCAGCCCCGCTAAAAGTTGATCAGACAGACAACGCCCCCTCAATACGCAGCGCTTCACAGCCTTGTATCAAACCCAGGCAGCGAGAGTTAGCGCTGATCAAGGTCGGACAACGCCCCCGCAATATGCAGCGCGTCGCAGCCTCGTACCAAGGCCAGACCGAGTTCAGTCAGTGTCCCTCCAATAAATAGCTTGAGACCGTTGTACTTTCGCACCCACAAGCACTCACGCTCTCGCACTCGCTAGTTCGGAATATAACTGTTGTCTTCCCTTCTGTGAGTCCTTTTTCCGGCAGTAGGCACTAGAGCGGGTCAGCAGTCAGATACAACAGATTATCGAGTCAGCAGATATAACACTGAGACAATCAAATTTCTACCAAGGTCATCTGATACCGAAATATAGTGGATAGTCCACTTATCATGAAACTGGGGCTCCTGTTATGCAAACTGTATTGGCTCACAGTCAGAGTTGGTGGTGATGTTATCTGTTTCGTTGAGTGACCCGTTTGCCCCCTTTTTGTGCACGAGATTTTCCATGCAACTTAGAGCACAAGCAATCATTAGTTACTGGGATTCCAATTCGTCGTCCGTTTATCCTAATGGCAACGAAGAATGATCCTTGGTCGCTTTTCGTGATGAAATCCACGTGTATTTACCATCTTTTAGATGGCGATCTTCTACTAAGAAGATATTGAGCCCATCGGGCTGCCGCTTCAAAAACAGCGAGAGACAATTCTCGCTGTCATATCCCCCTCGTGGCTCTTGGGTTCGCTTCTCTTTCGTAACGTTTTTCTGTAATCTTTACAAAAGATCTCCTGACCTTCGGGTCCGGGTTTTGCTTTAACTTCGAATTGGTGCTATAAGACAGCGAAACTGTGTGAGGCTCGAATCAGAGAGCATCTGTTTATAGTATTAGGAATTCTGAGTCCCCGACTCCTTCAGTTTGCATCCCACAGCACCATGGTGTGCATAAAGGAACTTTTGTTCTGCATGCCGAATTCCTGCCCCCGTGTGGTGGGATCAGTCGGTTTTGCTTCCACATGAACATGAAGTATCGTTTGCCATGTAGTTTTGATCGGACAAATTCAGTAAGCCACAGTCAGCTGAATAGCAGAAAAATACACGACAGAAGTACACGCAAATCAAAACGGTTCCTAAGCATCCATAACTTCCGCGTACCGCCTACGAGAAATCTAACAGTCTAAATTATTCAAGGAAAACATACACACAAGGCATCCCGGAATGGACACATAGTTTTGTACCTGTGCAACGTAGACTAAATCTCGTCCGATGTTTGGATTCAATGACTCAGAGGTTATGTTCAAATGTCACATTGGAACGCGTAGTGGATGCCTTGGAGGAAATCGTTCACTCTGATTTCACGCGGTATGAAGAAAAGATCCGAACCGAAAGTAACCGAGACAGTCGGACCCGAACAACGTTTTATAGTGCTCCCTTTCACACGGTGATCGAGATGCTAAAACGAAGTCTCGGTCCACAGCGTTAAGATACACCTTTAACGCGGCTAAACCTCGTTGCCACTCAACTTCGCCTTTTCTACGTGTAGAATTCAATTGAGCATGTAAAGCTAGTTATGCGGGTTGTACAGCGCGGCACTCGTCCAAGCGGATTAGGGAAAATGAGCCAAAATGGTTCGTCCTGGGAGTTACAGGCAAAATACAGTGTTTTATCTTAGTGCACTGGTCGACATCGGACACGTCATTGATCAGGCGCTGTATTCCGGTGACATAAAACCGCCCCAGATGACGTCCAAGCTGTTGGCATCCAATTTAGTAGACAAGAGATTTGTTCGATCGTTCCAGCTGATTCGGCCCAGTGTTCGTCTCTTTTCTGAAGATGACATACACCAGGTCCCAAATGACCCAGAGCTCAAGACAGCCCAGCAGTTAGGGCGCAGATGTAAGGTCCGTAGTTCGAACCAAATAACTGAATCTCAACCGCTCCTGTTTGGGCCTGGCTAACCAGGCTGTATCTCAGCCCTCGTGCTTCCCGCGGGTGGCACGGCAGCGATGCACCGATCCAGACGATTAAATGCGTGTGTTAGATGATCTTTGCAAAGACTAATACTGAAACGCTCACCCAAGTGAACCACAATTGGTTCACTTTTCTTACGTTTGATCTGTACCAGCCAGAAGATAAATTGAAAAACATGCTTTTCCTCTTCCAGTGTCAACTGATAACCTCTCAGTAGCACAGGAAACAACGAGCTGGTATGAATAATCTATTTGTCATTCTGCTGACTAAGATCATTTTAAAAAAGCTTTGGCGAAAAGTTCACGTGGTCGTTGAATGAAAAAAAGTTCTCAAAAGTTCACATTAATTTTCCCAAACAGTTGGAGGCTAACTTTTAGTTGTTGTCTTTGGTATCTGTGATTTCGTATGGTTCTTGCGCGTAATACTGAGTGTCAGAATAATAGAAAAACGTTTCTGAAAGTAGTTTGCGGTGACCTCTGTCCTAACACTATCCGGATTTCTGCAGATTCCCATCTTCGTGGAGTCTACGACAATCGTCGGTGGTTACAATATTTGTGGAATTTACGGTCAAATCGTTTGAAAAGTCTTCTTCGTGTCCTGACGTACTGGTTTCGGTGAGTTCACACCAAAGGGTGGAAGCAGTGAGGTCGAGTTTAGTTATTATTAGAACTCATCAGCAGTGTGCGCCCTTGGTTTTACCGGGGCCAATCGATCGACAAAACCGGGACATTTAACTGGTCACCGGAGTCAAACAAATCACATCGCTTAAGCGTGAACATGTTCCTCTGTTCAGACGTCACAATTCGGGTGCATCCACCATGCGCTAGTGAATCGGTGGTCTCGTCTCGCATGTCAGATGTCCGGAGACACGGCGAAGAATATCAGCTGCTGATGAGCTCTAATAAGTCCAGTGCTCCCATCGTTGGTGTGAACCAACCAGAGTTATTGTGACAGGACGTGAGAGGCGTTCGAACGAGAGTGAATCCTATATCATTTGGCAATCGACGCAAGGAGTAACTTACCTGATTAGACAACTGCAGCAGAACTCTGGTGGGAATGCCCGTTACACACGGACGACCTGTGACTAGCAGCTTCGTTCCTGGCAATCGTCATTCCGTTAGTTTCCGCACCGACACGAGTTTTCGGGGAAACAAAGTTAACTATTTCACGAAGTAGTTTTGCCGTGGATGCATCGGCGTAACGCTGGGTCCTGTGAAGCAGAAACACCAAAGTGGTATATAGGTTAGTTGTCCCTGTCTCAAGAGCCTCTGCAGCCAGACGGGAACTGCACACTGGATCAGATGAAACGAGTCGCCGGATTATACGAAGCAACAAACGCATACGGCGACGAGCTTGAGGAGTGGCCCTGTTTGTGTCAGGAGTAGAGGGTGCACGTGGGGAATATGTGGAACCGGTAGTAGTTCGTTCTTCTTGAATCCGTCGATCCTCATCAGCCAATCGTAAGAGACACAGGGATAGAGATGCCGCTGCAGAAGGCGTTAGAGCGCTTCGTGAGTGTTCACCACCGTAAAGGGATGCAAAGTTGGTGAGGCTTGTGATGGCAGCTTCGCACAACTGAAAACAAGCATCTTCATCCATGGAATTTTCGACCGCGCACGCCTCGGAGTTGTCGCCCTCTGGCTGAGGCCTCGGTCGCCATAGGCCAATTAGACGAGCAAGTAGGCCAGCAAGGGCTGGTGGAGGTCGAGAAGCTGCTAGAATCTGTGTAGGAAAGGTGGAATGTACCAACTAACCAGATTAGGTTAGCTCTCAGTGCAAAACGAAAGTCGGGAAATTACAAACGACACACTTGTTTAAGCGCTTTAATGTTATTTATTTACATGCCCCTCCAAACAGGCCACCAAAACGGAGCGGATGAAATCGGTTAGTGCTGAGGGATGGTTCCTTGTAGGAGGGAAGTCTCAAGGGAACGGCTAGAAGTAGTCCGTCTTCAGAGGGACGCAGCAGATAGTAGTGGGATTTGAGCCTAAGGTGTTCGCGATTTAGAGGATTCATTTACTCCATCTAGATTTCCAACACTTCAGGGGACAAGTTACCTAGAGAGAAGATTCCCATGGTCCATAGGAGCATTTCCAGACGTGCACCAAAAAGTGACACTGTAGCGACCCAGTCACCCACATACCTGACTGTTCAACTCACAGTCGCTCACTGGATCGCGAGGCTTGTCTTTTTCTCATACGCACAAACACGTCGCATTAAGCTGACACATCGGACATCGATTGTCTGCACCGCCTAGTCAGCGCAGCAACCACTCATGTGCCGACGCGCCCACATACACGCACTGGGACCTACATAAAGGCAAACCGAACCCAGTCAAGACACACAGACTCGCGCGCGCGCAGGGAGCAGGACGTCAACCTCTCCACAAGTCCACGGACAACCATGGAGTACGTGTAGCAGTCGAACTGCGGAGAAAAACACGTTCCCGCCGTCCGGACTTCCACCAAGGGACTCTCGCATCCGATAAGTTCCCTTTTTGACTTGCTCCCATTTCACATTGTATTTATTTTTATACGTGTCGCAGAAATACTAAAAGCTTTTATTAGTGCACATTCACCTTCTGATTTGTATTATGGCTATCGTCACCTGTGCACTAATAATTGGTGAGCCCGACGTGACTGAACTCAGGTAAATCCTGACAATTATTCCATTGGACTCCCATATATTCATATTTCTACTCATGTCTGACACTCCTACGGCTCAGTCACCAACCCCCTATTACCTCAGCCAAATATCGATGCCGCGTCTGTCCATCTTCCATCATTCTGGAACTACTTCATGCATCCACTCGCTCCATCAGCAATGCGCTGGCAAGTTTTTTTTCATGTTCTACATTACATTTCAACCCCCGACGGACTCTCATCTCTGAAACTCTTTATTCGACGTTTCTTATGGCGAATATGAACAAAGACATACGTTCATGGACAAGGCTTTGTCTATAATGTCAACGTTCAAAGATACTTCGCCATACTTACACTCACATCGGTACCTTTCCCACTTCGGACTACCGATTCGACCATGCTCACTCGATGCTGTTGGATGTCTTCCGCATCTATTTTCCTCTTTCGCTGGAGGGGGAGTAGCTGTAGCGACCCAGTCACCCACATATTTGACTGTTCAACTCAGCCGCTCACTGGATCGCGAGGCTTGTTTTTTTTCTCATATGCACAAACACGTCGCATTAAGCTGACTCATCGGACATCGATTGTCTGCACCGCCTAGTCAGCGTAGCGACCAATCATGTGCCGACGCGCCCACGTTTACGCACTGGGACCTACATAAACGCAAACCGAACCCAGTCAAGACACAGACTCGCGCGCGCGCAGGGAGCAGGACGTCAACCTCTCCACAAGTCCACGGACAACCATGGAGTACGTGTAGCAGTCTAACTGCGGAGAAAAACACGTTCCCGCCGTCCGGACTTCCACCAAGGGACTCTCGCATCCGATAAGTTCCCTTTTTGACTTGCTCCCATTTCACATTGTATTTATTTTTATACGTGTCGCAGAAATACTAAAAGCTTTTATTAGTGCACATTCACCTTCTGATTTGTATTATGGCTATCGTCACCTGTGCACTAATAACTGGTGAGCCTGACGTGACTGAACTCAGGTAAATCCTGACAATTATTCATTTGGACTCCCATATATTCATATTTCTACTCATGTCTGACACTCCTACGGCTCAGTCACCAACCCCCCTATTAACTCAGCCAAATATCGATGCCGCGTCTGTCCATCTTCCATCATTCTGGAACTACTTCATGCATCCACTCGCTCCATCAGCAATGCGCTGGCAAGTTTTTTTCATGTTCTACATTACATTTCAACCCCCGACGGACTCTCATCTCTGAAACTCTTTATTCGACGTTTCTTATGGCGAATATGAACAAAGACATACGTTCATGGACAAGGCTTTGTCTATAATGTCAACGTTCAAAGATACTTCGCCATACTTACACTCACATCGGTACCTTTCCCACTTCGGACTACCGATTCGACCATGCTCACTCGATGCTGTTGGATGTCTTCCGCATCTATTTTCCTCTTTCGCTGGAGGGGGAGTAGCTGTAGCGACCCAGTCACCCACATATTTGACTGTTCAACTCAGCCGCTCACTGGATCGCGAGGCTTGTTTTTTTTCTCATATGCACAAACACGTCGCATTAAGCTGACTCATCGGACATCGATTGTCTGCACCGCCTAGTCAGCGTAGCGACCAATCATGTGCCGACGCGCCCACGTTTACGCACTGGGACCTACATAAACGCAAACCGAACCCAGTCAAGACACAGACTCGCGCGCGCGCAGGGAGCAGGACGTCAACCTCTCCACAAGTCCACAGACAACCATGGAGTACGTGTAGCAGTCTAACTGCGGAGAAAAACACGTTCCCGCCGTCCGGACTTCCACCAAGGGACTCTCGCATCCGATACGTTCCCTTTTTGACTTGCTCCCATTTTCGCATTGTATTCATTTTTGTACGTGTCACAGAAATACTAAAAACTTTTATTAGTGCACCTTCACCTTCTGATTTGTATTATGGCTATCGCCACCTGTGCACTAATAACACCTCCTTTTGAGGAAACGCAACACTTAGAAGAGGCCTGGATTTGAGCCTTGTTGAAAGTATTATCGTGTCCTGTTTCAGCAGTCACCAAATTATCGATCGGTCTGGTTCAACAACAACGGCCTGACACGTGTCCACGTTTGAGCAAGAACAAGCCATTATTGAAGGGCATACAAAAATACTACATTAGTGTCTATGATGGAAGCCGATTTAACAATCTTTTCAAATCTCCAGACCAAGTGACAAATGAAATTCATGCAAAACCTGCCTAATCAAAAAGCATCGCTAGTACTTTAAACGTGAGCAATTAAGCCGTAGATTTCAGAACCACTTCGTAACCACATCCACTGGCTGGGAGCCGAAAGACTATACTCATGTGTGTGCCAAGCCAGGCTAACAGTACAAATAGCACCATAGCAACGATAGACTTTGTGTACATCTTGATCCCCATTCACAGGGGAGTACCCCAGGATTCGGTGTAACAGCAGCCATCGAAATAATCCATTGGATAACCCCCAAAATTATCGTCCTAGAAGCCTCCGACAAAAACAAGGCAAGACGCCAACATCAGTCGCCTATGAACTGATACACACATCCGTACTCATTATGACGATATTCTACGCACTGACATTACGTCACAAAAAACATACCACGTCCATCCAGCTTCTCCTCCACCTACCAACCGTACGTGTTAACGACGGCTCAAAGTGACACCGGGTGAAGTTATCATAGTTCGCGTTGGTGATCGTAACACTCAGCCTGTTGTAAACATGAGCTTGTAGCCCGAAGTTTAGCGATATGGCGAGAAATCGTACAGGATCGTTCATTCAATGTTTTTAGCTACACCCTCTTCAGGCATATCGCACGTGTTAGCAGAGACCCAACACACACACACACACACAGGTAATCATTTTACACCTGATAGTTCAAACCTTAGAGTGTGATTACGGTGACTCATCACCAGGGTGTAAACCTGCACACGTCAGCACTCACAGTGATCTCAGTGAAACCGAAAATTTCCATAGGGAGTTGTTAACCAGCCAGCCAGCCAGCCACTGAGCGCCAAAGCGTTCGTTTATTTTGAGAAATGAAAATTTCTGAAAGGTTTTAAAAAGGACTTCCGTCACTGAGGGTGTACGACAGTAACTAGACGACAATCTGCTATGAAAATGTAGGCTGTTTTCAGTGGTCTGTTTGAGCTTAGGCTCCACTGGTCAAGAATCATATCCAGACAAATCAGGATTTGCAGAACTGCGGCGTTTGAGTGACCCACGCTTGGAGTTCACTCAGTACATAGAGTTCTTCCAAAAAGACTCATTGTCTAAGAACCTCCAAAAGTCGAGTAGATGGATGTAGATGGTTCAGTTCTGTCAGGGCGCGCCCAGACAGAGAGTGACGCATCCCCAAGGTCCCCATCGCTACGACACGTCCGGAAAGTAGGTGAGTCGGCGGATCGCACCAAACACGGCCTAGCAACACACGACCACCGTAGTGGGCCTGAGGGTGTTCACGACCGAAACACCGCCATTGGCTGTACGGAGCGAACAAGTGAACGACCATATTTAGCCACTTAGTCATCCTATATATTCACGCAGACGCTCTGTATGTTTTGTCCTGGCAATACAGCCGTGTCCCGAGTTTTCTGTCGTCTCCCTATCGGCTAGTCTGGCAGGCTCAGTGCAGGCGTAACCAGTAGACGGCCACCCACAATACAACAAGTTCAGACAGGCAACTATTCCGAGTAGCGGATGAGTAAACTGGGCTCAAGGTCGCGAATTCCAGGGAAGTTTAACCGTCCAAAACTACAGGAAGCCTGATCGGGGAGTGTCCCGAGAGCTCTTATTTTCTTGTGTGCTTAACTCCGAAAGAGCTGTCTATGTATTCAGACACCGATACTTACCTCCTCCGCTGCCATTGCAGCAGTTTCTCCTTCGGGGGTGTTTGTGGCACGTGCAGCCAGAGCGATTCGGACCACGTTCGCGACGTGGTTCAACAAGGCATTCATGGCTTCCAGGCCAGCTAGCATGGATACATGGAGTTGAGTAGATGCAGAATAGGTCTGGCCAGTCAATGGCTTCCGTGGAGTGCGCTTGCCAGGTGCAGAAGAACACGTTTTACTTGTGGCCTGTAGAAGAAACATTACAATTATGAAGGTAGGATACAGTCAGTAGTAGGTTGTAATGGCTTGAAGATGACAGTGAACTACACTCAAGTGGTTGAGTTTCCAGAAAAACTCATCGCAACAGGTGGCAGGAATTCACTGATTTTTCCCGGTATATTCACCATACACAATGGCATCATGAATCCGTAAGAGATGGCATTGATTCGAGCATCACAAATCAAAATTTGATTGAACATGAGAAATTCAGAAGACGGCGGGGTTGTCTTATCAGGAAAAACAATTTTAACCGCCCAGGCTGGCATGACGTTGGAGCAGCGACAAAAAGTTCATAGTCAAGTTAACGACACACTTCTTGATCGGCGTAACCCAATCACTGGTGGACTGCTATCATGTTTAACGGTCAATCGGAGCGGGATATCTTTCCGCTGGGAAGAGTGAGTCCCAATGTTGTTGAATATCCTTATGTGGTTCAGTTATCCTAACATACTTCTATTATGAGCATCTAATTAGCTGCGAGGTCTTCAGCGAAGACGGACAGATAAACAATCTGACCGGTGTCTATCAGTGAACACTGTTCAAATGTTCAAAAGGACTAGATAATCGCTAAACCATGGGCCCGGAGGTTGACCGGCTGTGGTCCGTTCCAGAGAAGTTCAACCACAAGGAGAGTCTTGTTTACTGAGGCTCGTCCAGTGCGGTGAGTGGAATTTCTAGTGCGAAGAAAGCAATTGCCAGTGAAGGTCACACAATCTGAACTTTCAAGGCGGATTATCTCAAGGCTCACTTGTAACTTACCCAACAACGGTAGAGGGAGGTGCGGTTCTGAAATCCGCAGTCGAGTGGTCACGTTTAGTCCACCTCTTGAGACCCACTCAGGGGTAAAACACTCGGGAACGGGCTACATCCCTGATGTCCAAATCAGTAATTCACTAAAACACCATAATTATCAGTTTTGATTCTTTGGTGTGGCTGCCTTTCGTGAATGTCCCATTGGACTCCAATAGAAAACCCTCTGGAGTATGTTGACTATTTTTCAAGAAGAGTTCTTTGCTCTTGAAAGAAGGCCATACTGTTCCCGATTGGAATATGGTGTTTCAGAACAACGACTGTTCATTAGTGGAGCGTTCATTTGCGAGAGTAGAAGGCTCATCAGCTGTGCCTGCCATCCATCATGGTAGACATCCACGATCGTCAAAGCTTCAGACACCATGAGGGATGCGGTTCACCGTACGTGTTGCTTAAAGTATACAAAAGCGCGCTTAAACACCGCAAAGTAAAGGCGTAGTACACAGCTGCTTCATCCTAGTTGGGCGTCATCAACATTGTGTATCTCACGAGTGTCCAGTTAGTTTCGAAACCGTACTCTAGCGGTTGGTAGCCACTAGCCATTCGACTCAAAGTGGCTGAGCTACAGTGCAGTCAAATCACACATCAGCACGACAGAATCCCCCATCTTTCAGACACGCAAATCAGGTCATGTAGTATCGCGTCCAACCGTTAATCTTAAGGTCGCGGGTTCAAATCACGTTGGGGTTTCACCAAATACCGAGGATTCCTAAAAGGAGATGTTCCCTGGACCAAGTTGTCTTGGGGAAACCGCTTGTAGGACCACACGGAAGCCAAAATCTGTCATAAAATCATTGCCTCAAGAACGGTAGCCTGAAAGTTGCGTCGGATAGTCTGTACGTGGCCTTTCGAAACGCATTATAGACGCCACAAATCATCACAGACTCACCAAACAGATCGTCATCTCAGGAACATCCTTACGAATAACATACATCACCTAACCGTTTTGTTCTCACATGGAAGACAAGTAGCAGGTAGAAGTAGAACAGTCGCTTGGACTTGTTATTCCATTGAGCACGACTTGATCCAGTGATTCCGCCAAACAGATCGATCGGCAGATGTCAAACTAGCGCATTGTGGTAACAGATCGATGAACGTGAAGTGGATTTGAGGATGGTTCTTAAACCAACTCCAACTAGCAATGAACAGTCTCGAGAGTGAACAGCTGAACACTACTCAGTCGACTGTGAAACGATAGATCGTCCGGGACCTTACAAAGCATGGATTTCAAAATCCAGCTCTAAGCTTCCGAAGTTGTCGCATACAATGCTGTATACGCTATGAGATATTGCATAAGGAAGATAATTTTAGTAGTCTGCTAAAACAGGGAGAAGTACATCTGTTACTGTTATGCTGAATTCCACACCGATGCCACTCGCAGTTAGGCGCTGCTACGGCCGAGAAGCGTATCCCGCACATGATTGGCGAAAAGTTCGGGCCGTTGCCGGTCCGACATCAAGGCAAGCTCTGATTGGTCGAAATTATGAACCCAACAGACGAGAATGACCCAGGGCCGAATGCCGGTTGACAATGCCAGAAGCAAGAATTTCCGGAATGTTGTCGCGAGATATACCTTATACCCAACGCGCTATGCAAGTACTTTCAATATAGTTTGAATACACGCTGTGCACCTTTGGTGGTAGTTTTGACTGAGACGCTAGCTTAGAAGATTCAGATCAAGAACTAAGCTGGGAAACATATCATTA
This sequence comes from Opisthorchis viverrini, assembly GCF_000715545.1. Classification (NCBI taxonomy): domain Eukaryota; kingdom Metazoa; phylum Platyhelminthes; class Trematoda; order Opisthorchiida; family Opisthorchiidae; genus Opisthorchis; species Opisthorchis viverrini. The sequence goes on along the minus strand of NW_008751675.1, from coordinate 1,054,300 downwards.
CAACTGCTATCGAGACCTCGGATCCTGCAGGGATCTACCAGTACAACCCAAATGAGAGCAAAATCAGTTTTATGCCACGCGAGTCGACTATGAAGCCAGTGTAAAATACCAAATTAGTAACCGATTAGTAAGAGAACAAGAAGCGTCAGCCAACTGTCACATGATATCCGTAAGCAAACAAGTTTACTAATTGTAATTGAAAAAAAACGGGGATGAGAGGCTATAAAAATACGTACTTTTGTCGAACTCTGGGGACCGGTGGTGCTACTCTTAGTTCGACGAGGACCAACTTCGTCTTGATCGACGGGCACAGACGAGTGAGGAAGAAGAAGAGATCCAAGTTCCAAACAAGCAATTGCAATCAGCTCCAGCAAACGCAGATCGATAATCAGATGACTGGGTCGTGACTCTTTAGACCAACGCAACAATAAGGGGATAAGATGAAGAAGATTCAAACAAAGAAGCGAAGCAACAGTTCCTTGTGATTTGATCGCATTTTGAGAAGAGGACATAGTGTCTAGTTCGACGGGGGTCAAAAGTTGTGCGGCCAATAGACGAATCAGGGACACATCTAACCCATAGGTTCCGATCTTGGAGACCAGAGTGCGGGCGGCCTGCAAACTGGAAACTGGCGGCTCAGTTTGCGAGGGAGCACAATCGCCCTTGGGTGTTGGGACATGGGGAGCGGTGTCGGGGACTGAAGGGTTGGGGACGGGGACTGCTGTTAAAAGGCGGTTTATCAGGCAGATAAATGCAGTTGGGGCAGTTGCCTCCTGGCAATGGACAATTCGGTCGGCCTGTAAATGGATGTAGAAGAAAGCGATGTAATGGATAATGGAATAGGAGAAATTCATTAAGCTTATTAGACTTCAGTTAGATCATTAATCACGGTTCAAAAACAGATAGCCAAGTTGTGAACTATAACGCATGAAAGATTTTTAGGGGCAACTCGTTCGGCGTTGACCGGCCAATCTGTCGACATTGTGTCACATGTCCCCATATCGTCAAGCTTTATTTTTGCTACATATGCGACAGCATGTACGATATGTTGTACACTGTCACGGCTCTGTTCACCAATTCTATACGTGATTGTATTGAAAGCAATCCTCGGTCTGTACAAAAAGGGAATCCAAGGACGGTGATGAATAATATTCATACATCACATGATTGGATGTACATGAGTTAAGTCTGCTATCTCTTTTAAGCATTAAGGTGTTCAGAGTAGACGAATTAATCCTAAGCACAGCGGGACCTTTGTGCCGCCCTCTGAGGTTCCCTTACTTTCGGTTGGAAACTGTACAAAGAACGACGTTTGATTGGTCCCAGCAGAGCACATGTCGTTATGCATTAGATTGAATACAAAGCCTAATTTTGCTTGTGGATGTGGAACGTATCTAAAACCAACAAAGTTTGTAGACTAGGCCTGATGTTGTCGGTTCAATCTAAATTGAGGCTAGGTCATCTGCATTCTTCAGTATCGTCTGAAGATGCATTACCTTGCTTCTGACCGTTTTCCAAAGACCAATGAGCCGTTCTACAGCATACCCACTTTCTTCGGATTCTGCATCCGTTGTCAGGACACTGTACTCTGCATGGTTCTATAGTAGTTAGACCTACTTACTACATTTTCTATAGAGGAGAGTGTCGGTAGCTCAGGTAGCGTAGATGGTCGTTGGCTTGTTCGCTGAGCTGGGCAATTTGGTTGCAAACGTTTCATCACCAATCGAGGTGACATCATCAGTGCGTAGTTGTGCGTAGCGGTGGCGAACAAGCCAACGACCGACTACTTACTACATGTCTGTCCAGGCGGGTCGAGGAGGACGGGTGACATGTTGCTGAGGCATACATCTTGTGTGTGTGTGTGTGTGTGTGTGTTAATTCTCACGCAAGTTTCGGTGACTTTTGAAGGACAAAAATGGAGGACGCATGTGAAACACCAACGCAAAATGGGAACAAATAGGAGATACAGCTTTTGCATTATGCAGTGAACAGACGGAATATTGTTGGTTGTTAGTATGTGGAGATGGAAACGCGATTGGTTACCTAACAGAAATGTAACGTAAAACGCCAGAAGGTTATCACAGTAGCTTTGCGGTAATTGCGATACAGGTGAATCAGGGCAAATGACACAGTTCGAAAAAGGTCAAATTCATTATTCACAAACTGGGCAACACAGTCACAGAAAGTCCACCACAAAGAAATTTGGTGGTGACATTGGAGAAATCTGGACTCTCTTCTGATACACTTGCGCGCCGTACCACAAAACACTAAAAACCTAGCTGACGGAAGAAGATTCTTCTATCATGAATCCTGACAGAAGGTTACTAGGACAAAACACTTGGCGTTCTCCGAGAAGGCGTCCCTTAGTGCCGTGGTCAATGGATAATGCCGCGCCGACCTTTTGGAGGTTTCGTTTACGACAATTACCCTAATGTCTCTAGTTGACGTTCCGTTTCCATTCACTGATGTCCTGATTTATGGGACTCCTAGCAACAGCTGTCTCTTCGCCAGAGAGAACTAACCAGGTGGACGAGGCGCGATAACCACGCAGCGGACGAGATTCCAGCAGACATGTTTATGGTCATAACTTTGGGAGAACGTGTTTGACCAGACCTATCACTACAGTTCCGACATCCCCTCCAAAATATGTGATGATTGTAATCAGATGTTAGAACTTGACCACTTACTCAACAAAGCCAAGAAGCATCTCAATATCATTGTGAATTCAAATCAAATTTGGTCATAACTGTTTTACCAGACCCATCACTACAGTTCCGACATCCCCTCCAAAATATGTGATGATTGTAATCAGGTGTTAGAACTTGACCACCTACTCAACAAAGCCAAGAAGCATCTCAATATCATTGTGAATTCAAATCAAATTACGCCATCTCATACCTAAGCACCATAGCAAATCCTCATCACACATGTTACACATAAAACGGTCACACAGACAAGAGAGTACCTGCGGTAAAAACGTTTTGCACCAGCTGGACGAAACCGTGCACTTCGTAAACGTGTATTAACGAACAAAAGCCTGATAGAAAGAGATGGCTAGATGCCTCATGGTCACACGGATAAGAGAGTACCTGCGGCTGAAACGTTTCGCACCAGCTGGACGAAACCGCGCACTTCGTAAACGTGTATTAACGAATAAAAACCTGATAGAAAGAGATGGCTAGATGCCTCAGGAGATGTAGCAACTGACAGGCGCACTGCTGGAAACTGGGATCCCGCTGACTCGTTGACAGTCATCTCAGACAGAGATAGGTCCTCGATATTTGACTCACCTGTCCCACAGATCGATCTGTATTTGCCATTTAAAGGTAGTAACACCTCTACTTTCATCGAGAGATGCCTGACTGCAGCTCACATATATTTACATAAAGAGGCCTAATTAGTCTGTACAGGGGTCAACTCGGGTCCCTGCTTCAAACCTAAACGATGCAGTGGCTCTAATTACTCAAATGAGTAATCAATTTGAATAGTAGATTTCGACGAATATTCTCATTTGCACATAAATTTACTTTTCATAGGAGAATCAATTGAATGCAGTCGAATCTAACGCTTCAACTGAATGCATTGCACTAGGCTACCTCATGTTTCAATTGGTACGACATTCCAGCAATCCTAATGCATAGTTATCTAGACGCAACACACTACTCGTAAGGTTGCTGAAAATTCTTCAACAGCCCACGACAGGTTTCGCTCTTTCTTGGGGCTCATCAGGTGGGCGTGGTCTTTCGAAGAGTTTTCAGCAAACTGATGAGTATGGTGTTACGCCTAGACTGTGAGATACATTGGCACAGTAGCCGGTAGAAAAAACCCTAAAATCCAAGTGAACTGAACTGGAGATGAGGTTGAGGAACTTCAGTCTTTGGGTGCATGATTGATCAACTAAACAGTAAGGTAAGAGGATTGATGTGCCACAGACCACAGGGAGACCAGAGAACGCAAACTACCGGATATGCAGTTCGGTGGATCTAGCCTTCTCTGATTTATCAACTGTGTCTGGAGAAGATGATAAAATCGCAGGCTTCATATCTATGGGTTGCTTACCGAGTGCACGCGGAAACTGTGCGATATTAGGACGATTCGTTCATTGTTACTCTGGTAGTAAAACGTTTAAACAGACATGCAAGACGTAACTAAAACGGATGTGGTCAATCTGACAAAAGCAGTTCGGTAAAGTCTTGTGAAAGTTCTAAGTTTGCCACAAGATAAGCTCATGATGTTTTACTGTGGTGAGGATCAGGTGCAAACTGGTGAAAGTGAACAGGAAGCGCTCAAAATATGCAAAACAATCAGGAAGAAAGGGTAGATGTCGTTCGTTGTGCACAAGCCTACGGCTTGCCAGACTCACCAGGTGAATTTGACAAGATACATAACCCACTCGAATGGAGCAATGTGCTCTCGAATTTGTATGTATTTCGAACTGACCAGCCTATATGTCTAAGCCCACTAGGTCTGATTTTGACCATGTGATCAGTGCAGTGAAGGTCGAGATAAGTCTTTCGACTATTTACACGAGGTACCTTCCGGTCCCCAAAACCTAAATAAAAAGTATCGGGCCTCAAAAAGCAAAAGTATTCACGAGAGGATAGAATGGAACGCAGTCGATGCAGGACACATCAGTGTCGATTGGGGTTATGGATTTGTATTATCGGTACTGTCATTTTTTGGCGGAAATTTCATTCCGACGGCTCATTCACTTTATACTGAAAAGCCGAGAAACGGTGTACGGCTGCTTCATCGTTACTGGAAATCAGTAGCAATGCGCATCTGACGAAACTCCACTAAGGAGTTTCGGACCCCCGACCCTCAGCTCATAGTTTGAGCACTTAACCGTTCGGCAACGAGCGGCTGTTCACCAATGTGATCAACTCCCACCTAGACAGTGTGGGGCGCCACTCACCCTTCAATCACCTGTTGACTGTGACGAATTCTCATGCGGGGGGGGGGGATCAAGCAACTCCCAAAATGTTTTTTTTCTAGACAGATCACTTTGTTAGCCACATTCGGTCTGTCCGTCACAAGGAGATCGGATCGAGCAGTCGGTTCCATGGGCTTTTCACTCATGTATGAGAACAAAAGCTGATCGTCGAAAGCTTCTCGATTAACGAGAGAAAGCAGTGATGAGTTGGTTGTGTCCGGATATCTTTATTCTACTAACAGCAGCCGATTGTAGAGCTGGCTCAGTGGTTAGGATGTGAACTTACTGACCCGAAGGTAGAGAAGGTTCAGCACTTCGACTGCAACGGTTTAGGCTTGGGTAGCCTGAAGATATCTCAGCCCCCGTACTTTTTTCGGGTGACATGGTACCAAAAAGATGTTCCGAATGAGCGATTAGGTTGTTCTTTCAAGTACCGAAATTGCTATCCATGTTGTTCTTCAAGAGATTCATAGTCAAAAACCACAAAAGTGACCGCGACGGACCACCTAAGTTTCTCAGCACAGACTGGCTGCTGACCGGCCGAAAATAACCAGTTCTCGCGTGGGGGTCTTCACTCGGAATTCACCTGGGGGTCATATCGAAACATGTGACTGGTATCATCTAATTTGTATGCGTATGTGTATATTTCTACCTGAACCTTGGAAACCTGGCATGGTGATCCCTGAACAAAGCATAGCCATTCCACTGAGGATGGCTAGAATACCCGAAGTAAACAGCAACTCTTGAAGCCACAGTCTGTACAGACAGCACAATTATTGTGTCATTCCGTTGAAGTGGGGTTTAACATTGCAACACTGGAAGACAGGAAGATATCATTCGAACGCTTCATTCAATTTCACTCGGACAAACTCTGTGTGTTGGGATTTAGCAAGACGATTTTCGGAAACCCAGTGAACATGAAAGTTAGATTCTTTCAGAGATCAGATCACAGATAAGTTGGGAAAAATTGATGCTAAATCACGTGAGAAACAGTTAGATTATAGCTGGTTCTCAGGACTATGTTTTTCGGCGAAAAGTACCATAGAAACACCTTGGGAGACAAGATAGTCAGTAATGTGCGCTGCTTAGTCAGGATCAATGTATTGATTTAACACATATGAATTAAGGAAGAGCAGTGTACATTGCGCCGGTTTGCTACCTGACAAATTAACCATGATATAACGCATGATATAGCGCAGACAGAGTAATTAAGAGTCTTTTCATAATCTAGGAAGAAGCTTTCGGGCATCTTGAAGAAAAACAGTCCGAAAAACCAGGAGTTTAAAGCAGCAGGAAATGCGCTGTTTAGAGTTTTAGCGACAAATATAAAACATATTTCTATCTGTACTTCACGGTTCGTAGTAGAAGGCCATGAGTGTAAAGAGATTTGCTGTAATTTTAGAGTGAAAGTTCAGTTCCGTTAACCTTGCGCTTTGTGAATGATCTACAAACTTATTGTTAAGGCCTTTTGTCTGTTTCGAAAACAATAATTGTTGATCAGTTGATGGGCGCCGACAGATAGGTGAATTACACTGAGTTGTTGCGGTCTCAACTGAGTTATGCGGTGAGTACACAGCTTACCGCATCGTTATTGTCATGATTAAGGCGCCGATGGCACATCAAGTCAGCCCCAGTGATGCTGCGTTCCCATCTTAAGCATGCTGCTAATAAGACGGTTTTATCCTATTGGCCTGCGGGAAAATGGTGCAGTTCAAACCTGCTGGACTACCGGATCTTTTCCAGACAAGCAGATGAAGGTGTAGTGCCCGACAGTGTCGGCAAGAAATCGGTCTTCGAAGGGAAACTTGGCTGGAGCGGCCTAGGATGGAGTTTAGGACAGTGATTCTACTCATTTATTGCTGTTCCAAAAGTTCGGCACACACCAAATTCTGCTTAGAAGAATTATCTATTAGCCACACGACCACTGTTGACCGGAAGAACTTTCTTCGAGAAGCTTGCGCCTGGTGGCTTTTACAGACTCCAACAGTTATCGGAGCCCAGGTCGAGATCGGTGAAACGCTAATATTTCGCCCTAAAGACCACGCAAGGCGAGTCCTCCCCCAGCAGTCGATTTTCGGAGGGATCTTCCGGGAAACTAAAGAGATGTTTATGTATACAGTGCCAGATCGGACTGCGGCCACCTTGATAGACAAAATCCAGGCCTGCATCGCTCCCGGCTCAATGCCCATCTTCGATAGGTGGGCATCATACCAAGGAATTGAAACGATGATTGACATGAATTATACTCATGAAACGATTAACCATACGGATAACTTTGTGGATGCACCGACTGAAGCTCACACACAAACCAACAAATCTCTTTGGTACATGTTTCAATTCACCGTCTTCAATAAAAGTCTAAATTTCATATCCTCTTTTTTCTAATATTTTTTGGGTGGCGGGGTTAATTTTTTGGCGGGGCTTATCTCCGACTATCCGAGTTGCTGCGCTCTTAAGTACCGGAACAAGAGGATGTGGCAAGGTAGCTAACAGAGCGTTAAAGTAAACAGGGTCACTGGACTAGCAGTGAGCAGTCCTACAGAGGGCGCAGCACGCAGGCCGTGCAAGTCCAATGGATGGTAGGCGCCTCGAAAGCAAGAAGATGGTAACCCAATTGTCTAGTACCGAGCGACTGTGCTTCAGCTACTTTCAAAAAGCTTACGTGTATGCAGCAGAATTCACAACCAGCAAAAGCATTCTGATGTGCATACCTGAATAAAATCTGTCGGGTTTCGGCTATGCGGCTTTACAAGAAACTTCAAGATATCAGAGTTGTCGGATGCTAACCAATAAGAGAAAGAATTTGAAAAATCTAAGGAGCGATGGCTTTTTGGAGAATGCATCCAAACTCCAGAAGATACGTGGATTTGAAATTCAAAATTAAGGAAAAAATTGACTTCAACAATTAACGCTACTTCAAGATTGTCTTCACTGATCTTTGTCCTGGTTTCAAGACAGGCCAAGTGATACACGTCACCCGGCGGAAGAGCCTCCATGACACGTAGGGTTCCTCAATTATTTGGGACTGGGTAATGCAGCGCCACATGTTTCGCAGCGCTTTGAATCATCCTCAGGATTTCCTATTCATCTTGAATCGACATAGACGAATGTGGAGACATTAATTTCACTCCGTTGGTCGAGTACAATCTTGGTGACTCAGCCAGAAAGGCTGTCTAAAACCAGCGTCGTACCGACCGCATGACTGCTTGTCCGGTTATCGCTGAGGCGATATCAGACGAATACGCCAGCCACATTACTCGCCGCCGAAAACAAGGCGGCCTGAAAGTCTCACAGCTGTCTCAGGTAAGCACCCCGGATGACATGAATTATAAAGTGGTTTGTCTCGTCCAAACTAAGCGTAGCTAAACTTGCTCGGGCTTCACTTTGATTCTGCCGTTGGTATCGCGCTCAAACGATTGCGCATGAGACATCAGAACTAAATCACTCGTAGGAGAACCGCAAAACCCCTCCAGGGCGGCGGTTGGTGCAGTCCGCCAGAAAGTCTCTCCTGGGAGGCAGATGCCGTAGAGGTTATGGTCATTCAATGTCGGTTGGTAGATTATTTACAGTTTTTTAATTTTGGGTGAAGAGAGTATAGCCGGTGAAACAGCAGTAACTGCAGCTCAGCCGATGCACAGAGAAATAACGAAGACCAGAGTTTGAATGAACCAATCAAAACTGCTCAATGCAGCGGGGTGGTCGCTGTGAGGAGGATAATGGTGAATGATGAATCTCCTTTCCCAAGAGCTGACACTTTCGGTGAACATCTATTGGGTTCTAGGATAACTGCCCACGAATAGTTTCAACATACGAACGGTGTGAGCTGCATACATTTAGACTGTTATTGGACCCGTCACTAAACCAAAGGCGCTAAACTTCTCCACACAGTCGATCGAACGTTTAAGATAAACGTGCTTTGTGCCGACGAAGATGTAAGCCGATTAAGGCAGCCTGCCGACTTGTCTTTTGTCTCACCAACACATTTTTGATCACAAGAAAAAAAAACGGGGACGCAGCCAAAGTCCCCAAAAGTTCAGATCAAACGCTATTTGAATGGCACTCAAATGATTGGACGATAACACGTCCAATAATCAAGGACACTGCGACATTTCTCCATTTCCAAAGTTCGGGCTCATTATTCACAGTTTAGTGAGTAGTTAACAGTAAATTTGCAAGAACAGGATATGGGAAGTGAATTAGGACAACAGGGCGATGATATCAGTTTCCCGTGGGATCAAAGGGAACTTCTTCAAACAACCGTTTAGCATTCTACTTTTCCGATTAATCAGCAAATGTATTGAACAAACATTCTGCATTGTGACCTAGAAAGTACCCATAACTCAAGTTGACGCTTCGAACGAATGTCGTGAAAACTCTAACCAGGCTTTCTGAAGACTTTGCTGACTACATTGACTGAACCATGTCTAGTTGACTGCGTGTTCAACGTGAACTGCAGTGCATGTGATGTTTGAGCACGAGATGGTCACACCCAATATGTGAGAACGATGCCCGTACGAGGTAAGAAGTACAGTGAAGTCAGACATATCTTGGCTAACCGAAAGCACTGCGTATCATGAGAGTTAGGCACGCCTACACGGGTATCACCATGTTTCTGAGACATGGCAACCAGATTGCCGGAATGAAAGTCAACCAATTGCGCCGCGACTGGCAAAGCAAGCCCCGCCCATAAGGATGAGTCAGAGGGTAACAATGGTGACTCTGTTCCTCCCATACCGTCGATGTGATGCAATAGGTAGGGTAGCTGCCATATCCAACAGTACTCTGGGAGAATCCGGCTAAGCCGTTGTAATCCACGGCACTGTTTCACGTAGAGCATAATCTTGTTAAAATAAGTAGTCAATCAACCGAAAAGTCCATCACAGTGTCCTTGGCCAAAGCAAATACCCTATCTCCTGCTCTTTCGGGGTGCATTATGCCCGGTAATAGGCGAACAGAGCTTCAGACGACCAATGGAAGCAGAGTCCAACTAGATGTTGCAATAGTCAAGGAGTGAAAAAAGAACTTGGGCGTTTAGTCTAAGATATGCAGCCAGGTAACGAAACAAAAGAAACGAAACATAAAAAGTAAACAGGGTGTAGCTACAGGCATAGATATAGGGCAACCCAAAGGTGATTCATGAATATCTTCTGCGAACCTAGAGCTGTAAGATCCGCGTACTTGTTGTACAGTTGGTTGTAGCTGCCACCGTTTTGTTCACCGAGTATCTGGGGAAAAGGGGTAGATAGCTGCGCATCGGAGCCGGGAGCTGATAAATTGGTGCGTAAATACGGCACTGTCAGTGGATTGTCAAGTAGAGGGATTGGGAAGGGAGCTATGCATTGAAGGCAATACCTTGGATGTACGAGCTCCACTGAGGGCGCGACTGGACCACTTCTGACAATGTCTCCAGCCACTGATGTGGCCCGTCTCGGAGTCCTCATCCACGAAGACGGCGATGACCAGCGCAGCCGAGTTTGCTGGTAATGGCTTTTATACTTCACTGCCAAGTCATTGTTTGACCGCCTCTTGCTCGTTTCCACTCTTCACATGGTTGTGCGAATAATCAATATTGTTGTTCTAGAGAACCAGTTTTTTTTAGCAAACCCATGTTGACCCTACTAAAACACACATACTGTAAGGCAGGTTAGAGTAGTCGTGGTTTCACACGCAAGAACACGCGTATAGTAGATTGAGTGTTATGCGATCACCTGCGCAATGTTAAACGACGCGAGAAGAAACTTACCCTATTTGACCTTGAAATGAAAAATGTACGGGACATCTGTGATGTTGCTACCACATATACAAAAACCTGGATTGTGGGAATGTGCCGAAATTGTGTGTGTGTGCGCACACACACACACACACACACACACAAACAGAGAAAATGTCGAGGGTCATGTAATTTACCGGAAATAGTGCGTTTTATGAACAAAAATAGTGAGTGACATCGATCTGGTCAGTCGACAAATGAGTAGACTGAATGATTGATGTTTTATGTTTCCATACCAACGGACTTCTGAAAAAATCCATGATTATGGGAACAGTTGAAAAAGCTGTTTCACCAGTTGGATGGTTACGCAATGGAATCGCTTAGCTGACGATGGAATCTAGCAGGTCAAACAAAGCAGAGTAGACGAAGATCACCGGGAAAAGACTCCTTCACAGGGACAAATCCAAGTCTTCCAGTTTATAATCATCAAGGCACATTAAAGTTTTGATCACTAACACTACTCTACTGCCGCATAACAAAGTCGATTTGTTTGGAGGAAGCCGTGAAGAGTAAAAAAGGTGAAACTGGGGAGGGGATGTGTCCAGCACAGTTATGAGAGAGTGTATACACCTTCTCAGTTTGACATCCTGGACAGAAAGTGGTAAGGTGAACGCCTGCGAATTCGACTGCGATTTCAACCATGAACGGGGAGGGTCACGTGGTCCCAACCTAGCCAGAAGGCCACACCCACAGCGAACCCTCACGGGGAACGGCCAGAAATGTAGATGACGATTAGCCATGAACAAGCCACTGCGAAAATAGTGTTTGAACGTACGTTCGAGGAGCAAGTATCTAGCCAATCACCGTGGAGAGAACGTAAGGAAATGTGATAGCCTGTTTTCCAAAGATCACAGGAAAAGTATGCAGTGCAAGACCACCAATGTAGAGGGACGGTTGGTGCAGGAGGCCCGTTTTCCGCAACCAGTTTAGGTAGGACAAGGTAGTTTAAGATGCGATTTGAGTCTTTCTGGAAGAAACGATTACGGAGCAACTGGTGTGTCAGCACCAGACACACGAACATCCCTTAAGTTGGGCTGTTTAGTTAACAGGAAAGCGCTGTCAGGGCAAAACCTTCACAATAGACTCATTTGTAACCCCCAACCGACAGCGTTCCAAATATAGGACGGAGGGATTTTGTAATTGCATATATGTGGTGCCGCAAACTGTCTCACGTGTCCGCAAGAAGAGAAAAAGTTTCTCCAGGGTATCGTTGGGCGCATAGGCACGCTGTTTCCAATAGCATATCATCGGGCTATTACGCAACCGCGCAGTAGCGTGTGTGTAGTGGAGCGATAGATAAACGAATTACATATGTATACTCGAAAAAAACCCAGCTTGGCCTATATCGACAGGGTGGACCAGCGATAAGCTAAAGTACTACTGGAGATTCTTTTATGACGACGATATTGGCAGATCAAATGAAACAACCAGTCGCCTATTGATGATAAAATCAAAATCGAAGGTATGCCAAGTGCAGTCCTGAGGTAAGCAGAATTGACCAAAAGTCCAAGTGAGTTGTTATAACAGAGTTGTGGTCTATCTACTGTGAGTAAATAAAAAACAACAAAGCTGCGAAGGCTGGGAGTAAAACTCTAGGGCGGTCCCGTGCCTTCGAGATGGATAAACCAAATTTGCAGTCAACCATTCCAACGAGCATTACGGGATCACATGCATGGTGAAAGGATGGCTGCCAACTGCCAAGAAAAATGGTCTGACAGATCGATGGATGGACAAAAATAGACCCAACAGTGTGAAACCGACTGACGAAACAGGGACTTGGTGGTCAGACAAATGTACACGAATGGTTACAGCGTACACTGCAACTAAAATATCGTATCCATACGAATTGAGCACTGCATTAAGGGACAATCGTCCAAAGTGAATGCTTGACAACTTACATAAGGAATCATCAGCCTGTTGACAATATCGAACAACGTTATGAGCACGTCAGCTGTGGGTGGTTGGACGGCCGCGCCAAGGGTTGCAGCAATCGGGGCTCGTCTGTCCGGTCGATTTGGTTTGTTCCGAGGTGACCCGGAAGGATAGTACGATTGGGACATAACCGCTTCAGGTTTATCGACACACAAATCGACCACACTCTGTGCACGTTCATAGATAGTTGGTGCATTCAGTTCCTTCAGGAGAACTTCAACATCTGCACTTAGGGGTCGGTCAGCTGGGTGCACTGTGACGTCGGCTCCTGCAGTGCCCGGCACGTTGGGTATATCACTCATACTGTTCGCCGAGCTAAGAGTATCACTTTCTCCCAAAAGGATTTGAGCCAGATTTGCGATGATCTACACTCAGGGAGAACAAAGCAAATTGAAATCCGGGCGGTCAGAGTTGGAACAACAATGAGCAATAGGAAAACTGCAGTCTCCTGAAACGTAAACGAACTTGGTGAAAAGCACAGTTTGTAAATACGGCACGCAAACAAACTGAACAGCGGGGTGGGTGACTACCTGTCTTTTGGGTAAGGCGATACACCATGATTCATTAAAGCCGATCTTCAGTCGAAAAACATTTGAGAGAGCGCATGGGAGGGCAGTCAAAGGACAAACAGGTGCTGCTGGGTTGGTCAACCAAGATAATAAGATGAAATAGTCGCTCAGCTGGTGCCTAGCCGCCATGCAACCCGGAGGAAGCAGAAGGGCCGGGATACTGCCAGGTTGCCCAAGCCCAGACGGGAGAAGCTGAGGTCGGGTTCGAACCACGGACCTTCCGGTCAGTAAATTCGCGCTCTAACCACTTGGGCCATCTCACTCCTATGGTTGACCAAGCGGCGTGATGAAACACCGCTATTCACCATGGCGACAACAACATGCGTAATACTGTCAACGAACGGCAAGGCGGTCAGTAGTTTGCGTACATACCAAATGGATAGGAAAAACAATGCTCCTCGAAGTGACCAGATGAATCTGCTAACGAGTTCAACAAACAACGCGGACATCTGCAGGAGAACATTTTCACCATTTGTGAACACGCAGATCAGCTAGTAGTGAGCATTCAAGTGTAGCTCAACCAGAAGAGAATCCTTTGAACGAACTCTCGGTAGGAAGAAATACGAGGAGACACGACTGGTCAAGTCGAACAAGGGGAAATCGGACGATAGTAGGAAGTATTCAGAGTGTGGTGATCAACGAGGTACAGATGGATGTTGGAGCCTCATATCCAACGCCAAGTCAACTGTACAGCTTATCCGGAGTGAATGCTCCAGCATGGTTTGCAGGCAGGTGGCCTGACTTGGCTTCCTATGCAAGACTACTCCAGTTCACTTCACTTCCACTTCTACTTCACTCTCAACAGAGAGAAAAGATTTATTTCCGCTGTTTATATGCATGCTAATTACATACAAAATGGGGTTAGTTAGTGTCTAACTGACAGGCAGTGAGATAGTAAAGCAGGTGTCATGTAATCCGAACCATGGAAACGAAAGGCGCTACTTCAGAAACTTTTATGCACGATTCCAATTTTGCATATCTACTGAGAACTAGGCGATACACCATGATTCATTAAAGCCGATCTTCAGTCGAAAAACATTTGAGAGAGCGCATGGGAGGGCAGTCAAAGGACAAACAGGTGCTGTTGGGTTGGTCAACCAAGATAATAAGATGAATAGTCGCTCAGCTGGTGCCTAGCCGCCATGCAACCCGGAGGAAGCAGAAGGGCCGGGATACTGCCAGGTTGCCCAAGCCCAGACGGGAGAAGCTGAGGTCGGGTTCGAACCACGGACCTTCCGGTCAGTAAATTCGCGCTCTAACCACTTGGGCCATCTCACTCCTATGGTTGACCAAGCGGCGTGATGAAACACCGCTATTCACCATGGCGACAACAACATGCGTAATACTGTCAACGAACGGCAAGGCGGTCAGTAGTTTGCGTACATACCAAATGGATAGGAAAAACAATGCTCCTCGAAGTGACCAGATGAATCTGCTAACGAGTTCAACAAACAACGCGGACATCTGCAGGAGAACATTTTCACCATTTGTGAACACGCAGATCAGCTAGTAGTGAGCATTCAAGTGTAGCTCAACCAGAAGAGAATCCTTTGAACGAACTCTCGGTAGGAAGAAATACGAGGAGACACGACTGGTCAAGTCGAACAAGGGGAAATCGGACGATAGTAGGAAGTATTCAGAGTGTGGTGATCAACGAGGTACAGATGGATGTTGGAGCCTCATATCCAACGCCAAGTCAACTGTACAGCTTATCCGGAGTGAATGCTCCAGCATGGTTTGCAGGCAGGTGGCCTGACTTGGCTTCCTATGCAAGACTACTCCAGTTCACTTCACTTCCACTTCTACTTCACTCTCAACAGAGAGAAAAGATTTATTTCCGCTGTTTATATGCATGCTAATTACATACAAAACGGGGTTAGTTAGTGTCTAACTGACAGGCAGTGAGATAGTAAAGCAGGTGTCATGTAATCCGAACCATGGAAACGAAAGGCGCTACTTCAGAAACTTTTATGCACGATTCCAATTTTGCATATCTACTGAGAACTAAGTTATCGAATCTATCTGGTGGCCGGTTTGCAGGAAGCGATTGACAGTAGAGCTCTTCTGTTAACGCATATGGTTCCAAAACTGACAAATTACGTGAGCGGGGAGGGGGGAGGGGCAAAGAAGTCCGATGAATTAGGGTGGAGTGATCTGGATAGGGCGCAGTTGTAAAATGCCGCAGATTCATCTGGAAGCTCCGTGCTATTATTCAACCGATCTCGTCTGGACTGTGAACTCAGCACTCATAAGGTTGCTGAAAAATTTCGACAGCCCAATACAAGTCCCAACCTTCTTGGGCTCATCCAGTAGGCATAGCTTCTGAGTTTACGCGAACCTTGTTTTCGATTCAGCAACTTTTTTGCTTGCTGTATGTACTGTGATGTTTTTGGAGAGACACAACATTAGATAGATCGATGAAGCAATCAGGTTAGTCGCTAGAAATCAGGACCTCTCTGGGTCTTCTCGCCGCATATACTTAAAGCCATATAAAACAGCCAGTAAAGCTGTAAAGATGCAGGTAGTGTCCGTCCAGTGTGGAGTCCTGAAACATCGATTGTTGTGGGGATTCAACGACGCGCCTACGCATATAGACACATTGTTGGTATTCCATACATTTACGTTCACTGAATTGAACCAACGCTTCAATCATTCTCACACAACGTTGGAACGCGCACAAATGCATCGCCGACTTGTCCATTTACTGGTCGAAGCAGCAATAGTTTTTTTTTGATGGACTAAGCTTGGATCCTGGTTTTTGACCATGACACCACCGGTGTATTTGATGTATGAAGTTTGGACACTGCTATCGGTATCGGATGACGAGAATAAGGCAGTGGAGCGGGAGTTGCAACGGTTTTTTTTAGAAACGTGGAGTTATCGTTATTCCGGCAGTAAAGTCTAATGTACCAAGCCCTTTAGGCTCAACAGGGCGTGCTAGACGAATGGTGCATTAGATAGCTTTGATAACTGAGCTCCAGCCACAACAATATGCACAATGTCCTCCCGGAATATGATCAACTATCCAACACGGGATCCAAGTGGTTAGAGTTTTTTGAAAATTCAAAATTCATCGGGCAACTAGTGCAATAACTTTGAAAGAGAATTCCCTCAGGTGAAGCCACTTCCTGTTAGCCTTTATCTGGTGCGGCATACCGTAATGAAGGTCATGACCTCCTCAAAAGAGGTTAAATCTCACTCCAGAAGGATTGTGTATCATACTGGAGCATTGTCCAATCAAGCCCCGAGGATCTCCGTTCTAGACATAATAGTACATATTGTTCAACTGTGACACCTTTTTGGTGCTCAGCTGACATGCAGATAAAAGCGAGCACGAGAGAGGTGCTAATGCCAGGGGCTCACGAATGAACATAGGGAGGGGTGAAAAGAAGCCTACGTTGAATTCGAACTACGGACTTTCCGGTTAGTAGCTGTATACCTGGAACTCTGAGCTACTTTCAGTTCAGGTATAAAGTGTCAATACGCAAGTCGATACAAAGAGATGCAATCTCGCACTTACGACAGTGTCCCCAGTTGCAAAACAAAAGTTTGATTAAGATTACCAGCTCGATGCGAACATTCGAGAGGTTGAGACCAAGGATAAAAAGCAATAAGGCAAATCGTGAATACAAAAAAAAACAGATTCATCAACAACACATGTCAACGCTCACTTTCACACATATGGCTCGTGTTTCTGGACGAGCTCTGGGAGCCACCGCTAGACGAGCAAGCCCTGGAAGGATAAGACAGACAAATTCCCGACGTTTCGCTTCGACGACCTCGGCCAGTTGACTCAAATCCTCTGTGATAGTCAATGTGACAGTGAGCACTTGACTCTCCACAGTTCCTGACTGGTGTACTCCAGCAACCGAGACTAATTTGGATAAACGAAAATGGCATGAACACAGTGGGTTTGGTAAATCAGAGCACAGGTAATGGAGGTGTTCTCCTGAATTTTCGAGGACAAACCTAGGTGATGATAGGCCTGGTTACGTAACCGGCTAGGAAACCAAAACTAAATACTGTTTCTAGACGTACCACATTACCCATGAGGTTGCTGAAAATTCATCCACAGTCTACGAATGATTTCGCGCTTCTTGGGACTCATCAGGTAGGTGCAGTGCCCGAGTTTCTATCAACCTTATTCTCTACTTGAACCCACATGGACAGATTTCGACAAATACTCATATTTGCACAAGAATTAGGTTTTAACAGGAGATTCGACTGAGTCCAGTTGAATCTCTCATTTATGATGGTCCGCTTCAACCGTTTTCCCCTGGCCGCCTCATGTTTCAGCTGGTACGATATTCGTGATATCGCAATACATTGATCCCCCAGTTAAAACCAAATTCGTATGCAAACGAAGGTATGTATCAAAACTAAATATCTGCCAGAAAGTTAGTTCGAGAACACAGTTGCTTGACTTTTGTGTAGAGTCGGCGACTGTGATTCAGTGCTTCAGTTTAACGAGAAAACTGTTTCTCGTCAGTCCTTTGCAAACTACTTTTGTTCATTTGAACTGAACAGCCATATTTTCCAACTAAGGAAAAGCACTTAGTGTCTTACGGTAAAGAACCAATTTATTTTCATAGCTTCACATTATAGAATCTGTTCAGAGATCGAAGTACACTTACTATCCTCCAACACATTGTCTAGATAATGAACAAGAAACACAAAGAAACACGTTTGTACAGAAAAGCAGGTATTAGCAAATAGCTGTGGAGTTCTATTAGCGAAAAGGCTGACCAGGGATCTCAAGACTAAGGTTTCTGGGGTCCCTGCAAACAACCGTGGATGGTATCCGTGTTCGGGTACATCGGACTACGAGGTAAGACATTTTGTGAATGATATCCGATAACGTAAGTGACTTATACCGATCCAGCTGTGAAAAAGACTGATTTCGGTGTGAATTCGGAGTACCGAAACCAGTAAGCCTTATGAGACGGATTAGATATGAGGCTTGAATTATGGGTGCTGTCCCGTTGGACTAACCAAACCTCCCGTCTTCCAATAGCGACCTCTAGATGCGACTCTGGATCAGAGTCTTATCAATGCGCTATAAACCGAGTAGACAATGCAAACCATCACTGTTCGGCTGAAAATGAGTCATCCAGTACAACTACAATGCTTCTAACATTACTGTGCTTGGTCCAAAGAAATGGGAACACGTTCAATCATCTATAATGACACAGTTAAGCAGTTGGCTTCAGGCGACAAGAGATTCGGACAGAGACAAAAGTCATCGAACATGAAACTGTCTAGCGAAGGACAGAATGTCATCTGTATCGATCATCACTGTCAGTGGTAATAATTGCGTACGCGTCGCACAGCGGTTGTAGCTGTCACAGTTTCGTTCACTGATGATTTGGGGAGATCCGGTAGGTAGCTGTGCATTGGAGGCGGAAGTTGATAAATTGGTGCGTAAATACGGGACTGTCAGTGCACTGTTGAGTGGTGGAATTTAGAAGATATGCATCGAAGGTAATAGCTTGGATAAACGAGCGCCATTAAGGGCGCGATTGGGCCATGTCTAACAATGTCTCCAACCACCGATGTGGCCCGTCTCGGGCTACCCATCCAGGAAGACGTCAATGACCAACGCAGCTGATTTTGCTGGTAATGGCCATCATACTCCACTGCAAAGTCATTGTTTGACCGCCTGTGGTTCGTTTCCACCCTCCACAGGGTTGCGCGAAAAGAACCATTCGAGGAATTCAGCCGACGGGCATACGCAGCACCTGGCCAAGCCGGCGCAACCGATGCAGTGTGGTCAGTTCATCTATCGAGGGTTAGTTATTTCTCCCGAATAGAAGTGCACCGAAGTAACAAACAGGTCATTCGGTTTCATCGCCTAGCAGTAGATTTACGACGACCCAGATAGGTCATCCAAGTCCTTCATCCAGGTTCATGCGATATTTAGGCCTACCGTTAGATTGAGGCGATGAAGCTGCGTATCTGGTGACGTTGAGATCAATTTACTCCAGCTAATCACAAAAAAATAATCAGGCGTGTTGCCTAAGAACCAAAACAGCAGTGAACGAGCACCAATGGGAACGATGGGTGGGCAGTACTCATGGCGAAGCATGCAATAGATGAGTTCTGTCCAAGAAGTCAACCGCTCTTCATCCTACCATACAAACAACGCGAAGAGAAAACACACAAGCACTGTAGACGGTCCTTTGTCCTCTGACTAGCATTAGTAGATCAACCAATCAGAACATCCACTGAGGTGGATCAACCATAAACTTATTCTGGAATATCCACCTGTCTTCTCCGAAACAGGCTTCCCACAAAAAAACGGAGAGAGTAGGCTAGAGTTCGCTTGTTTGATACCCTGGTGAGCGGACCGTAGTTTGAAGACTTCAGATTTGCTGTGTTATTAAGTTTTTCGGCCATGACAATGTAGGATGACAGAGACATCGTTCATCTGTAGCACCTTTTCGGTGCCTAGCTGCCATGCCACACGAAGGAGGCACGAGGGCTGGGATACTGCCAGGTCGCCCAAGCCTAGACAAGGGAAGTCGAGTGGCAGAGGTTGGGTTCGAACCACGGACCTTCCGGTCAGTAAATTCTCGCTCTAACCACTTGGTCCATCTCGCCTCCAGAGAGACAGAGACATAACATATGGAAGAAAAGATTGACTATCAAGAATAAGCTGGGTACTTGGCCCCTCTTAGGAATCGATCTCTCTTTGGAAAGATCCTAATCTTAAGCTGTGGTTGGTGAAGAATGCAGTCGTGGTCTCCCTTCAGAGAGGACCCTTTGAGGAGGAGATAACTGTCTTATATAATATTATTTACTCAAATCCAGGAAAAATAGGCATAAAGAACTGGATGAGGAGGTTGTGATCAGTCTCATACTTTACTTAAAAATAATGAGTCCGATCTCGCTTTATCCAAAATTAGCCTGAGGGACCCACCTGCCGAGCTGATTGGATCAACAGAAGCCCATAAATCCAGCATTCGACCGAGAAACGAGAGAAGACAGAAACCGGAACGCTTCACCTCGTCATTGCTACTGCTGTTGCTACTGCATAGCTGCATCGATTCGGGAACCAACAGCCTCATACGGACCGTAATACTGGTGCTAAGTAGCGTTGCGATGCAGGAGAATGCTGGCAGCCAGGTACGAGTTACATTCAGATTCGGCACAGCCACGATCGTATTCAAACATGAGGTACTTGAAGCAGGCGGTAACTGGTTAGCACGGGGATTTCCCAAAATAGTGTGCGGTCGTGAGTGTTTGCGACCACCCGATTGTCGACTGGTCGAGGTTGCGGGGCTGATGCACCCTAAGGAGATGAGCAACTGCTGGCACACCAACGGAATAAGATGGGTAACCAAAACGTCAGTGAAGTGCAAGGTGCAAGCAGCCAAGTAGACCATAGAGGTAGAGCCTGACATCTCAGCTGTGGAACCGATGGCCGTACTCATTGACTGCGTGTCCACATAGCGGCTTTGAAGACTCCGCGTCGCTTTCAAGTCTCGTTCCAAGTAGGCTGGTAAATTGGCATCAAATGCCAAAGGGAAACTGTCTTTGGGACATGTAGTAAGAATGGCCGAACACAACAAATAGGACTTTGAACGAAGCATCGCGTGTGGACTTTTTAAGTGACGGAAGACAGCAGTCATAAAGCGCTGATCTGATAGTAGACGTCGACACGCGGCCGGAGTTCCAGCACCCCCGCCTGAAGGGACGCTATGCTGTCGTGTGAACAGACTGGCACCACTCAAGAATCCGCTGTGACGTCGATTTTTTGTAGTGGAAGTATTTGCGGTCGATTGGTTCACCAAAGGGGTCAACAAGCCGGTAGCGGCCATTGAAAGCAAACGCACCTGAATAACGCAGACAGAAATAAGGAGGAGAGTGTGGAAGAGACTTACATATTGTGACAGGGTCGCTCATCAGCAGAAAAGCCTCGGGCCTCAAGTTCACTCTTCACCTGAAACCAGTCCATAAGCCATATGACCCTGTACAGCTGTGAATCTCCCCATTCTCCACAAAATAAAGTTAATTGTTTTCAGAAAGGAAGCTAACCCAGATGACATTAGTTGGGAACTCGTCACCTGACTAGCAACTCAACAGGCATACACCTGGTAATGTGTCGAAATAATGGTAGCTCGGGTGAGTTTATTGGTTGTCGATCAGGTGTAAGTCAGTTGCCGAACTTGGCGAACAGATCAACAGTCACCTGATCAACAACCAATAGGCATCCACCTGTGTATGTTTGGCGCTACATCCTGTAGGCGTGCAGCTTAATTCCAATTTTAATCAGGTACCCGTTGCTGGATTGAATGGTGTTCAGTAATTGGCCTGAACATCACGGGTTTAGGTCACCCGAGAAACGTGTGAGGCTGCCGAAGATTCCCAACGGGACCAAGCATCCGTAAGGTGCTTGCTGGCTAGATTGACGTCATTTCCACAATGAAGCCCAAATGGGAAACTGTGAACTATTTTGAGACTGCGAAATACAGTCAGAACAGTGTGAATATCACATGTCAAATGGCAAGCAGTATCACCTCTATGTGGTGGATATCCATGAAGACTTCGGTGCTGTCGAAAACCGTTGTAAAATATCAAGACGAGTTTGCAGGACAGTAAGGTTGGCTGTTGAAACAGCTGATTAATTAGAATTTCTCAGAACAATGCAGGCAGTGGAAACTTACCACAAGACTGGTTTGCTGACAGGCTGGTCCTCCAGCAGGGGGTTCTAAAAGGTTCGTGAAAGCGGTCGCCCCAATTCGCTCAACCAGTCCGTTAACAAACAGACTGGGATTGATTCGTACGATACCAGCGAGGGCGCTGGAACATGATAAACTAATCTCCTGGTGTAATTGATTGCGATGGATGACGTTAATGCCAGTGGAAATCTGTTTGGACACTGGAGGATCACACATACCGCTTGTCCACAATTGTGAGACCACTTCTGCCGTAACAATGGCCTGCGTGCACGCGGTTGCGGCGGCGAACAGGGATCCACTAACGGTGAGATCATGCAACTGGCATCCGAGAATGGTCGTCACGAAGGCGTCAAGAGAACGAGCGGCCCCAAGTCGCACATGCAGTTCGGTGGCTCTGACAACTGGTGGGGATTCAAGCCCACCTCCACCAGCATCTGTAGCACCAGTTCCTTTTCCCATACCATCGGCAACTGCAAAATCGAACTGATCCAGAACAGAACCTCCGTCTGAAGCTGACCCAGTGCCAGAGTTTGTTGGTGAGAGGCATCGAATCAAGTGATGGACAACAGTTTGCCATTGACTAGGTTGTATTTCGGACAAAATACTATCCCTGACACCAGTGATTTCCGTTTCTTTGACAGAATACTGAACCAGACAGATGGCACACGTAATCACCTCTCCCAGGGCGATAGTCGCTACTTGACGCAGACGCGGTCCAGTTCTCGACGCTGGCTCACGTAGAGTTTCAACCAGAGAAGACAGACAGCTCGACAGGTTGGGCATGATCGAATTCCAAGGTAGCTCTTGCTGTCGGTTTGCCGGTTTGGAATCGTCATTGGTGCGTTGAAATGCCGCGCTTGCAATACGATGGGCCAACAAGCTCGTGAGCTGGCACAGACCAACCCGAGTGTCTATTGGCAAGGTGACGGAGTTCGATTTCAGCTGACGCGTGATCTCAACTAAAAACTTTGGACAGTAAGTTATTCCACATAGTTTGAACTGCTCGTGACGAGCTGCGGTAGATTGCTGATTGCGCGATACAGTGGAAGTGGTAGAGGCCATCAACCAGATGGAGTAGGCTATCAAAGTTGATTTGGTATATCGTACGGATGACCTAGTCGAGAAGCCCCGTCCCAGTCGGTTGGATGAACTATCGTTGGGATCTGACGGACGACTTTGGAACAAAGCGATAACCTTGAAAGAAAAGGAGAATTTTGTCAGAGAAGCAACGATGGGGATGAAACGGCCGCTCGGTGAACGGTAGAAACAGATAGCGTAGGGACCATTTGGAAAACTATGGTCGGAAGACAAAACACATCAGAACGCTACAAGTCTGCCACAAGTATGGACACTCAATCTAAAAGGTCACTAACATGGCTGAGGAAGGTGCCCAAACCAACAGGCCGTCATTCAGGCAATCTGGAAAGAAGCTAACAACAAAAACACCAGTGACATCGATTGGCAGCCATTTCTTGCAGCATCTCCGAACAGGCACAATGGGGAGCAGGTGGTCACCACAATCGAAGGTGAGTCGCACCGACTTCCGCCAGAAGGTAAAACGATCCATTATAAAACAGCTTTTATGAAGGGTAAACAATATCGGAGCTGAAGAAGTGGATAACTTCTTGGGGGCCTTCGCTCTTAGAAAAATAGAAATGGTGAATCCTGTCTCTCGTTATGTAAGTTCTTGAGACAGAAGTTCGAACTTTGTAAAAAAAGAATACCATCGTGATATTCAAGCCATGCACAGTTGTGAATGTTAACAGTGACTGTTGTGAAATTTGACAGAAAGTCACTGGTGATCAGCTATTCACATATCTGCTCAACTGCTGAATTCAGCAAACATAAAGACAAATAACAAGACGTCGGCTTGCATAGAAGCGCGTTTATTGATTATTGGTGACAGAAACTGCACTTGCCAGTTCATGAAGTCGTAGCACATTAGTATCTTCAAAACATCAGCTGATCCACAGAATTACATTGGTGGATGCGATTCGCTGTGTATCCAGCGCCAAATATCATGCGTGATTCTGTGCAGCTGTTACTATGACGGAAGATGAACATGTCATAGCAGTAATGAAGACGCCTTGCTACAACGTGGGGTGTTTCCCGTACACACACACACACCAGTCAGATGAGGGATTTCTCTAGGGCACAGGTGCACCGATCGGTCATGCTGCAAACGCGGACAGGGACGGACTGGTCGAGTTTCAGTGATTAATACACACAACCACAATTTTTGAAGATTTGTTAACTGAGAGGCGTTGCGCCTTTGCCCTATTAAGTTCAATCCTTTCGACCCATCAATTGTGATAATTTGGGTTCGATAACGGCGGATGGATACAGTGAAACTTCATCTCAGCTACGCACCTCGGTGGTAGGGGGATTTTTCAGGGTCGAGGTTCGTTTCTCGAAAAGAAATGGCTGTGATCCAGGAGCGCCACTGATCGCTTGACTGAACCATGTTTTTCATTGTCACCAATCAGTGATAAGTTGAGTTCCAGCAACCCCTTAAATGGAAGCGACAATTTACAACCCGACTCAGTTTACTGGTCAATGTCTTCACACTTTGTTGCCACCTGGTCGCTTACACTGAGCACAGGGCCGAACGAAAAGAGCTCTGCAATGCAGGCAGTCCTCTGGCATGCGGAGTAAATGTCCTGAAGTATGAGTAGCTCCCCTATCGTGAGAAATTCCTTCTTCCTAAGATCATTTGGCGCACATTGGCATTGCTAAATCGATGTTCCCGCCAGACCCTCTGCGTGTAGAGGCCGCGATTCTGATACATACGGGTCGCAGTGTAAACTGCCCTTGACAAACAAACTGACGGCACGTCGGCGTCATAGCTGTCGGAGGTAGGCAAAAGCTGCCTTAGGCTTCCCGATTCAAGAAGTAAGTTCAGCAAGTCCTCAGGAACCTATACAACTGCCCAGGTAAACAAATTGGAATGCCGCGCCAATAAGGTCGTTTGCAAAGGATGACGTTCGGGATTAGATCCATGTCAGTCTTGTAGAAGTATCTTCGCAAGTGTAATGCGCGTACTTAATCATATGGAAGAGTTATTTAGAGTTATTTAACAGAACTTGCATCTTTGAGGGATTTGAACCAATTCACACTCAATGTCTGTAAGTGAAAGTCGTGGGAACATTTCGTTCCTTCAAGTTTCAGGCAGAGGAGTTTCGAGCAGCACCTCAATAACAAAACTGAAGAAAATTGTGACAGAGGACAGCCACTAGACGTGCTGAACTCAGGCGATAGCTTGCCGGACACCCGTATGTACTCGCTGAAGTTGGCATATAATGCTCTCAGGATGGACGTAAATTAGAAGGGATATCGTCGGTCACCAGGCAATGCCGCTGTTGCTGACAGTTGAGAGATCCAAACGCAGTCTTTGGGGAAACACGCTATACAATCGGTAGACATCCTTGGCCTTCAGTCCATTGACATACGCGTCCTACGAATGCCTGGTTTTCGATAACCGAAATGCGGGGACCAAAGTTTTTTTCGTGAGTCGTGCGATGCCTCGACCGATTCTCGCGTAACGCCGTAATAATCGCTACAATGAAACCTTAGATTGTGGCTTGTTTGTGTGATTTTCTGCCATGGCAACAGATGACAAGCACGCTGAATGTCCATTTGAACGACCTGGACAGGAGGCCTACCGAAGTAGATTGGTCGTCGTTGAGCAACATGTTCGTTGGGCAAGGCCCAAGGAACATGAAACCCACAAAAGGAGTGAGGTGGTGTCGACATTTGAAATTCAACAACCTGATCAATAACCAATCCGTCCTTCGAGGAAGTCGGTCGACTGGCATACTAAGCACGTGGCCGAACCAGCGCAACCTATGCAGTGTGATCAGTTCATCTACCGAGGGTTAGTCATTTCTTCCGAATACCATTTGACGTACTTCAGTAGTAGTGAATCGGTGTTCCCACCTTTGGGCGATCGGAGTGTGCGGTTTTTAGGGAAGACCTTTTCTAACCTGTCCCTCTTCGAGAGAACGCAGCACTGTTGCCTTCATAAATATGAACATGCTGGTCGCCAGGGGGAAACACCTTTGTTCACATTCCTGTCGCGAAGGACAGTACGACTTTACCCCAGACCACGTCGTAGCAAGATTACTCGTAGTATGGGGTCTCGCTGCTCTTGGTCTGGCTGCTCCCCTTTGGTCTTCCTGGGATGTTTGCATCAAGTGCGCGGTTCGAACCCTTCCAGCTACTGATGAATGGGTTAGAACCCGCCAACTGATCACGAGGAGCCGAGATAGTTAATCAATCGATTAATTCTGAGGGCCAGAAAGTGTGCCGGGGGGTTGAAGAAGCTCATAAAATTATCCTTTCAGGTATTGAATAGATATGAATTTCAGATCTGACAAGCTCATTCTGCTCCCGACATCTTTGTCAATAATAAAGGCGGCCACTAGTAAAAAAACGAAATTAAGTGCAAACGGAAGTTCCGCTCAATGGTTAAGCGTCAAAATAAATGCTTCCATTCTCTGGGTTTCGCGCGTCTCATCGGTCGTAGTTAAACCATATAAGAGACCTCACCGCACTGTTACGGTATACCAATTCAGACAAACAAGAGGAATCGATGATAAGATCATTTTTTATTGACATTTATTCACGGCATTCAGGAAACAGCGGGATGGGTCAGTAGAGCACGAATTTACTGACCAGAAGGTCCGCGGTTCGAACCCGACGTCAGCTTCTCCTGTCTAGGCTTGGAAAAACGTTTAGCTCTAACACCCTACCGGTGCCTAGGTGCCATCCCACCCGAAGGAAGCGCGAGGGCTGGGATACTGCCAGGTTGCCCAAGCCTAGGCAGGGGAAGTCGAGAAGCGGAGGTCGGGTTCGAACGACGGACCTGCCGGTCAGGCAATTCGCGCTCGGCCGGTTGGGCCATCTCACCCCCTGTCTAGGCTTAGGCAACCAAGCAGTATTCCAGCCCTCGTACTTCCTTCGGGTGGCATGATAGCTAAGCACCGAAAGTGTGTTGCAGCTTGACGATCGAATCTACTTTATCCAGGAAATACTATCTGCCATATTACGTGCGTATTCACCACTAGGTTTAGAATAGACAACAGTTGGCTGTAACTTACTAACACGTGAGTTGAACCAATGAGAACAGTGAGCGTTAGCAAGCAGTTCAAACGTTATCGGGAAATTTTCAATGGATATATTGTCACTGAACAAGCTGTACATCAGTCATCATCAGCTTCCATTCGATTGGAAGAACACACAGAAAACTAACCTCGCCGATATGTGCCTCAATGTTTTCAATCGGGTCTGCGCGCAGCTTTGCTTCATTATAAACATAAGCGAGCCCTTCCACCTTGTTCGGAGGAGAAGCCCGAATCCACCGCACGTAGTCGTTTAGTGGTCGTGGACGCCAACTGGATAGCTGATTCAAAGAACCAACACTCAGGCGCTGTTTTCGGGTGGCCGATTCCGAGGGAGGAATACCTTGAACATAGCTCCATAAGGAAACCATCAATCGCATCTCGTGAGGTAGATTCGGAGAATCATCACCCCAAGGATAAGTTGTTGCAAGGTCAGCACGAGTAGCCAGGGGCACCGGGCGTGGTGTAAACTTGGCCTCATCAGAAGTAGCTCCACCGGATTCTCCAAGCATGGCTTCATCTGCTATCGAAACTTTTCTCATGCGAACCGTTTCGGTCCGTGCGACATCGTCTTCGTTCCCTAAATACGAAAAATTAGTAAAAATAAACATGCAGTGGGTGTACATTATGCGTAAAATAAAAGAAAAAGAGAAAATCAATCGAATTTGTTAAGTGTTCGTGAGCGCGCAGTCAGCCTTAGCAACTATGGGGTTCACGAAGCATGCTGCGAATGGGTGTAGATATGACTATTTACCGAGCAGGGGGCGGTGGTTAACAACGAAGCCTGTCACAAGGTCCGGGCGCATGGGGTTGGGGTGTGCACAGATAAAGCAAGTAAACGAAGTAAGCGAAAGAGGTTAGACTGTTACAGCTAGTGCACGGGATAGCTCAGCTGTCAGGGCGGAAAACTGTTGGCCGAGAGGTCCAAGGTTCGAACCCAATCCTGCCTTTCCGATTGCTCCTACCTAGGCCAGAGTAACCTGGAAGTATCTCAACCCTCGTGCTTCCTTTGAGTTATACGACGGCTGTGTACCGAAAGACTACCGCACATGAATGGCTCCGATCTCAGAGGTACCTGGGCATAAGCAACGGCAAGTGCAGGTTACTACGTAAGAGACCGACGAAGATAACTGGCCGTTTCGTGACCGCGGTAACTAGTACTCTTGGGCGATTCGTTACAACCCAAATCAATCCGAAAGTGCTTCGTTACGGCCAGAGGGGAAAGTGGCTCATTCGTGGTTCGCCACGAAACCCCGAGACTCAATTTTCCATTGTTCTATTTATTCCAGGATTTAAAAATATTCATGTATCATTCATCATCATCATGATCATCGACAGCATGACATCAGTGTTCAACACCGATGCTTCACTGCCGTACAACCATGACTTATTTGAAAGCCTTATTGTGAAGAAAAGAGTAAAGGTGGATGGGGGAGGGACTTAGGGCTAGCTTAACACAATCATTCCGAGGTGCCTACACCTCCAGACATTCACTCAGGCAATCTGGATAGAAACTGACAACAAGAACGCCACTGACATCGGTTGGCAGCCATATCTTCTAGTGTCTCCAACCAGGCACAGTGAGGATCACGCGGTCCCCATCCTGGAAGGCGAGTAGCACCGACAGCACCCAAGCGTTTCGTGATCTCCTTCATACTCCTCTGCCAAGTCAAGGATTGGCCACCTCTCTGTTTACGCCACTCTGAGTTGGGCATGGAAAACAGCACTCTCTTCGGCAAACGATGGTTCGGCATACGTAACACATGTCCCAACCAACGCAGCTTCTGGTGCTGGACACATTCTTCAATCGAAGTACCCGTTACACAACCGAAAACGCGCTTTCTTTCTTTCATGTATCATTGTTGTGTGGTTGACCGAAATAAACGAGGCAATCACAGTCAGTCGGTTTAAATCCAATCGAATTGGGCAGGATGTTTGCAAGCTCTCCAGAGAATGAAACATGTTCCTGCCACCCAACGGGTTGATGCCAC
Source organism: Opisthorchis viverrini (assembly GCF_000715545.1). NCBI lineage: Eukaryota > Metazoa > Platyhelminthes > Trematoda > Opisthorchiida > Opisthorchiidae > Opisthorchis > Opisthorchis viverrini. The sequence continues at coordinate 1,025,304 of NW_008751675.1, read as the reverse complement.
CACAGCGGTGACTGCAGCTGCTCCGATTAGTTGGTTGAAAGGTGGTCGCAGTGAGACCGAACTGGCATCAATTGGATGAAAACTCTATACCGAAACTGGACATATACTTCCTTTCAGAGGAATGGAAATCTCTGGTTTATAGGTTTAGAACTTGATAAGCATGCAGGGCAGTTATTTGTTCTCAAAACCTCATAAGCATCCTTCAGATGCGTGCTTAAAGTGTATACCAGATCGACCAATACAGAAAACTGAGGGTCGTGAACACTCTCCGCGCATGAGGTTGGGCTTGCCTTATTCATTCATCTCAGTTACAACAAATCGAATCAAAAGGTCCGGCGCCTTTTAGGTGACAGTGTACCACACTACTCTAAAGAAGCCTGCACTATAAGTCATAAGGAGTTCACATGTTAACTCGAATCACCTCCCGTTTCGGTTCCTGGAAGAGTCGCTCACCGAAACCACAATCGTGAAAACGAGTTCGCAACGTTCCCTTGAGCGTCTCCGATCTGTTTTCTGAGCTGCGTGATTTTGTCGCAAACGCTTCATCACCGATGCGCCGTTGAAGAATGTGGGAAAATAAATTGTTTTCTGCTTCCGTCCAGAGGAATTTGATTAAAAAAACACAATGTCAACTGAGAGCGTACGTGCTGAAACTGCTGGCTCATGTCTGCTCACATTAGCAAAAAATTATTAGTCCAGCCCAATTTGGGGCATCTAAACAGAGAAGGCGACAGCTCGGAGACAGAAATAGAGTTTATATAATGATCCGGGAAGCGTCCGTCAGCGTTAAAAATGTCAAGGAATGCGATTCCTAGCCATGGCCCACTAGGCATCAGCGGGTCAACCTCTCGACCAGCCTCAGTTGGGTGGCAACACTGACTTACCGAACCACGTAAGGATTCGGGTGTCAACACTTTTTGAATAAGTTCGAAGGCTTACGAAAGTCTCCCTACTGTGGACTACTCGTGCTATATCAGCAACCAGCTACGGTCAATAGGGAGCACCCGACACAAATGTTACGACGAAATGATCAGCAAACAGCGGGCCCAGGAAGTCGAGTGAACAAGGCATTCGACATCCGGCGATGCCGTCTGAGATGCTAAGAGACGAGGACGGAAAAAAGGTATCAGCACCCGGGGTAAGTCGCACTGGCATTTGGGTTAGCAAAAGGTTAGGTGGGATGCGAACGTCAGAGAAAAATGAATAAAGCTTGGGAATTCAACTTACTCGCATCAAATATGATAGCTAAATTTCATTGGTGGAATGCGTTGGCATATTGACATCGGACGCGTACCTCAATTAAACTGTGAAGAGTTTCGCTGACTAGAGAGTGTCGATAAAATTTAAACCAGTAACGCATGAACAACCTATTTCAGTCTATCGCATGGTGCACAACAGAGTGCGTGAAGGATTTTGGTCCTGGAATGTGACCTGAATTACGAACGTTAGTTACTGCAACCACAACGTGGTATCCATCGTCATTAGTAACATAGCACTGTCGGAGGTGAAAAGTAGCCGACCTGTGCACCGGATTGGCCCTAAAACCACTAACAAAGATCATTACTGTGGATGCGTTAGATCACTGATGAGTAGCTGCCAACTGGACGTTTGGGCTAAACCTTAAGAGACTGGGGCTACTGAAGAGTGAAAGGATCAACGGATGAGTTCGGACCAAAGTCTACCGCTTGGAACGACAGTGATGACTGTCCGTTGTTCGAATTCCGTCTGGTAGTATATGTCATATCGTTCAGCTGTAACACCTTTCCGGTGCCTAGCCGCCATGCCAACCTAAGGAAGCACGAGGGTTGGGGTGCTGCCAGGTTGCCCAAGCCTAGACAGGGAAAGTCGAGAGGTAGAGGTCGGGTTCGAACCACGGACCTTCCGATCAGTAGTACTTAAATCTCGTCGCATTCCCTAAGACTTATGGGTCGTAGCACATAACCGCACTGCAATTTCGGCAATGACCCTGGTTCGCACAGCCACGGAGAAGACAAATTCGTGATCACGAACACAAGAGAGACATATTCGTCCAAATTTCTCGTCATACATGATATCATAATTGTATCATATAGTCGAAAGAGGAGTGAACACAAACCAGAGATGCGAATCTCAGTAATGAGGACAAAAACTCTTCCGTTCTCCGTGATTATGATGGACAGCTTGGACGCATTCAGGATGCAGGCGCAAGCAAAGTACTTCAGCCTACAATATCTTTGTGATTCTGATCCAAGATCGATGCCGGGTGAATGGATGAAGAAACATCGACGAGAACTTCTTCGCAAACAGTCGAGGCAATCCTGTGACCTCCTGTGGCGATGTCTGACACAAACTAAGTCAGTCGTCCTTGAAAGAAATGACACTAACGCACACAGACCACATTTGTGTAGTATACATTCGTTCAGCCGCAGTATCCTTTCGGGGTCCAGCTGTTACGTCAGCCCACCAAGCCTAGACAGGGAAAGTCAAGAAGCCGGGGTTGAGTTCGAACCACGGACCTTCCGGTCAGTAAGTTCGCGCCCCAACCAATGAGTCATCTCCAGTTCATTGTTGTGATAAATAGTTTCCTGAAAATTACCACACAAAGTCGAACTGTTCCTTCTGCTGGGTCAACTTTGCGATAAGCATTCACTGAGAGACCAAAATACACACTTACAATATAGGGACACCAACAAGGGATACAAATTGGGAGAACCCAACTGTTGAATTTGAGAAGGCTTAGGGATACATATGTCAGAATGCCAAACAGAAACAAGTACAGCAGGCCTAAACGTTCTTGCTATGCTGACGAATACAGAATGAACGAACCGACTGTTGGAGAAGGGATTTCGCCTCTTAAAGACGTATGAGCGACTTATATCCGGACGACGTTATGCTTGTAATGCGTCAGGCCATCATAAACGGGATTCCGTTGAGTCTCGTGCATGTGAAACTATGAGTATTTGTCAAAACCTGTTTAATTTGAGGACTACACCTACCTAATGAGTCCCAGGAAGAGCGAAATCGTTCGTGGGATTTCGAAGAGTAACCTTATGAGTAGTATGTTAAGACTTGCACACACAACGAAGTAAGAATTAAAAACGTTCCCTTCCGTAACTTATAGTGTCGAGACAAATAATTTATTCGCATCACAGTAGCTATCACAACCGGATATAATAACTCTTAGGAGCAAGCCAACGCTAACTGTAAAAGTAATGTATCCCGTCGGGCTTCACAACTCCGTCACCCCTCCTCAGAAGCGTGTAAAACATTACAGTGTTTCCAATGGAATGTGGGGGAACTCTGCTATCAAGTTAGTGGTATTCGACCACCTCTATTCTACTCAGCTTTGTATCCCGCAAAGACACCCCATGATATTATCGCCAAAAACGGAAGTTTGTGAATCTGATAGTCAATCGGCCACAACTGCTTTCGACCAGCCACTTCGTTTCCTTCGAAAACATTTTGATTCAGGACCAGGACGGACTCCTTTATGGACGTCGTTCTTCACGATTCTCAAGGTGTGCAATAGTGGATGAAGACGATGAGTTTTCGTATGGATACGGATACGGTCAAGGAGGACGTCGGCTATTCTTATGACATTGCGAATATCCCCGGTAGGTGAGGTTCCAAAATGCACACATCACGACAGTGTGTAGCTCTGACTTTGAGTGACAAGAAGACATGTCTCTGTTCGCCAAGGTAAGGTTAAAACAAACTTCAGCAGAGAAACCCTGTCCGTTGGATCTAACCTGCAAACAAACATTCAAAAGCAAGCCCGAACGCAGATATCAGAATTTGGTTCAACCAATGGTCAGTTGTGGCAACAAGCCCTCATGTGATCACCACGGCCTGGGACAAATGAATATTCTTGCGGTGTCGGTAATTGGGTCGGTCTTGATAACTTGCTGTTGAAATATGACATCACACTAGCAGCTAGGAGACATCTGTGAACAAACTCTGTCATTTGACGATGCTAGTTCTTTCAGAGGGCTTTCTTCGACCCCATAGGATTGTGCTTAGTGTGTCTTGACGACTGTTGAACAAATTGGTAAAAGTTAACGACAACCCAGTGGGGGTCTAAGAAACATTACCAAGTGCTGGGCGCCTCTTATCGAAAAGTCTTACTGGAGCCCTTAGGTTTTCACAGCAAAAGAGGGTATGTGACAGGCATTATTCTTCGCCTACCCAACATGTCTGTATTGTTATCCTCATGTTTACATTTATTGCCTTCGATTTCGCAAAAATATGTGGAAATAGTAATAAAGAATCATCCAGCATCAGTCGTATTTCAGTCGCTTCTCGTTTGGTGGTATTACGTGTCATTTCGTGCTTGAGGGGTGTGAATTGGAACTCTCAAAAAAAAACATAAGCAAATCACTTGAAGAGCAGTGAGTATACAAAGACCTAGGCGGAAACTTACTAGACAAAGGTCGTTGGTATTCGCTCTGAACCATTCGAGCACTTGGTTCCCATGCACCGGTCTTCGATTGTTCATCCGCGTCTTCCGTCGCTGGACGCTCAAATTCCGGCTCCCCAAACGCGGTCCGATTGGACGGAGAAGGACTGACGTTGGACATTGCATGCAGTGTGAAATTGGCAGCGTCTGCATGCATAGTTGTTGCCGGAATATCTAGGCTCGGTAAATTCGAACGCTGATTGTCTGTGGCAACCCGGTCCTCAACCGGTGGCGCACGCACCTCGGTCGAGTGCAGCTCTCCCGGATTGTATTCATTCTCGGCTTCTTGAGAATTCTTCACGCCATTTAATCGGACAGCTGATTGGCCTTGACCGTTCTGCAGTGCAAGTCAAGTAATGACGACAGTAATAATGATGGATAACGAAAACGCACTTCAAAACACCATACACCCGTGTTACAGGCATAAAAACGAATTCAACGACATAACTATCGAGCCAAACTAGCCTCAAGGGGTATGGTTAATCGTACATGTAGTGAAGACTGAGTAGACCACTCGTTTCAATGTTCCAACGAAAAACTACCATTCATGGAGTTCGTTCCTACTTCAATTGGAAGGTATGAACACCGTTTGTTCGAACAGAGTTCCTATCCAATATGGAAGTCTGCAGCCCCTTCATGTGTAGGGAACAGAAACAAAACAGTGACGCCGAGTAGTCGGCCAACAATCCTCCGTTGATACATTCTCTCTCTCTCTCTTGGATATGGTAAGTGGGGGAGCGAGAAATTAGTTTACACTTAGGACACGAGGGGACGCCGGTGACTCAGATAAGAAAGGGAAGTTACTCAGTTCTAAGTCCCGGAAATAAAGGAATAAGGTTTATTCTGAAAACTGAGTACACTACCCAGCACTCACATGTAGTGTCTGACGCTGAAGAAAGCCGTTGCCAACAGGAAACCGCAAAACTTAGAAGAAAACAAACCGCAGTGCACGGTTGAGCAAAGCAACAGGAAGGGGAAAGTCGCAGCCACCGAAAGTAATTTGTGTATGACATATAAGAGGTAGCCCAACATTGAGAGACGCTTAACATATGTGTCCCAACAGCAAATAGGTTGCCGATCGCAGCAGGTCTCGTCAAACTAGCCTTGTGCCATTAGTGGTGTTGGTAAGCCCTACAGCAAACGTGCTACCGTACTGAAAGTGAAGGATGAAAATCAAATCTACATTACTACATAGAATTCCTTTCGTCGAGGGGCACATCTGCCCTAGAAGAGACCAAGTTTGGGTTTACCCTCGAAGCCTTTTAATAAGAAAACCCCTTCCGCAGAGGGGACAGCTCACAGAAAAGACCAAATCCAGTAAGCCTTTTGTGATAGTCAGGGTGG
>NW_008751675.1:1005017-1019355 GCF_000715545.1 Opisthorchis viverrini | reverse complement strand
TTCTTGCCTGTTGTAGATTTAAACACCCTGTGAAAACCTAAGGCGCCTGACAAGGCAAATTTTGAAAATTGCCTTCGATTTCCAATAAAAAACGAAAACCTGATCAAACATTTTTCGACCCATAGCTTGGTTCCCTCAAAACGATACCGCAAAGCTTCACCACCTTTAAGCCGTTATCCACAATTTAAATTGCCACCCAGATATATGGTCGACCTTTTTCGTCGTGCCCGAATTAGAGAAGCGAAGAATATTCCGCTTCTTGCCTGATGATTTCTCGAACGGAAGCCTGACGCTAGCTTTTGAAGTTTTCATTGCTGAGCAGATTAATCATGGTCTGCCGGAAGTTATGATATTTCAAAGTTTCAATTAGTAGAACATGGTGCAGAAGAAAAGTACCTCATTTTTCGGAAGTCATCAGCACACATGCTTCACGAGTCTTTTGGGTGACTGGAAATACAGATCAATAGGCACCTGACACCCGTTGCTAGTTCTTATTTTTCACGGTTACTTGCGGGATCTTTAGAAATTCCTCTGGCGCCATCCTCGTCTGAACAGTTTTGCACCTTTCCCCAAAACGATTACTCCAGTTAGACCACCTCGAGTGTAGGTCCTTTGGATGTCAGACATGGCCCAGTTGTGCCTCAATGGCGCTCGTGCATCCAAGCTATTGTCTTCAATGCACCGCTCCCTTCTCAACTCTCCCGCTTAACAGTTCACCGACAGTACTGTATTTAAGCACTAATTTATCAGCTCCCGCCTCCGATGCGCAGCTCCTTACCCAATCTCTCCAAATGATCGGCGAACGAAACTGTGGCAGCTACCATCACTGTACGACGAGTACGCAGTTCTTACAGCTGACAGCCATGATGATGATGGGATGGGCGGTCAGCGAACCCCAGAAAGTCATAACTGCTCTTGTAACTCAGAACACAACGCCTTTTCGAAGATGTAAAATACACCGTTTCATTAGAGGGATTACTGCGTACCTTCAGCTCCCACGCGTTTTTCCAAAACTTTTGTTTTGTGCCATGATATGCAAAGTAGATGCAAATTCTCATGTTTGTGAGTGGAGAGTTAAAGAACGAAACCAAGATACACAAGAACAGCGACTTGGAATGCGCACGCATGAGACCTGACATTTGTGTTTTTAGGTTTTCTTTCGCATCCACACACAGAGATTTGGGTGCTCTGTCTGACAACTCAAAGACAGAAATCGATAATTGGTTACACTTGGTTTTTTCCACATGTCGAATATGCAAACACAAACAGTTGGGTGGATTCATTCAGAAACGTGTGCCACAGAAAACGCGTGAATAGCTGGATGGAGAGAACCACAAAATCTGCCAAGTATAACTGCGTGAAAGCACTTTATACTCCTTTTCTAAGCCAATTCAGTTTGAAGGGCAAAATGACGGTAAAAAAGTATCATCCGATATTTTTGACAATATGCTTCTTACAAGGACATTTCGAAAGTCCACTACGAGTTTCTTGAATCTCATCAGGTAGGCTTGATTCTCGATTCGGTACTCATTTCTGAACCGAACGCATAAGCTATCATTGATAAACACTAGTTCGCAAATTACACGGGTGCTGAGGGGAGATTTAACTGAGCCGTTTGTAATATTTTTCAAATGAACCTGTTGCACAGAGTTCAGTTCGTAAATCAGAGCAGACGGTATTTTTCTTGTCGTGACATACTACTCATAGGGTTACCGGAGACCCTTTAACAGCCCACTACCGTTGTAACCATTGTTGCTGTTGGACAGATTGGCCCAACCCCGAGTTTCCAACATATTTCTCACTTGAGTACTGAATTGGAAGTTTGTACAGAGAGGAACTCATTTGTGGCGGTGGCCAGTAAATTGGCGTGGTACAAACTGGAGCGAGTAGACAATAACCAAGACAGCGCTAGTGAGACTTTTGGTGACAGCAATGAGCAGCATATACGGCCAAAGACTACCACAAACGAGGCAGTCACTTGAGCCGCGCGGTAATTAATTCGCCAATGCGTGTATTTCAGCACATTCGTACACTTTGATGTATCAGTTTGAAACAAGATCGATGGAAAGTCGGGGACCATACACACATGAGTAGCTTCGAAAAGGGCGAAATCAATTTTGTAATGCACCACGTCAAGCAATTTACTTGAACGCTCTCTCAGTTGAAATATGGAGTAGCAGCATGCTCGGGGGAAGTATATCGTAAACAGGTGATTCGATCGGGATTCAGGTAAGTACCCAGTTAAAACCAATCTAACTTGCAGATTGCTCACCTGATTTTATTTTATGGTGAGTGATGTACACATAAAGACCGACAGGGCTTTCGGCTGTCTCTCCCAAATGAGGATGGAGAACATAAACAAACCAACATACTGACTAACCACGTTCTACATACTGAATTATTTTTGTGTGTTATATTTAGTTGTAAAGTCGCCCGCCTATTGACCACCCATCTTATGAATATGCCAACTTGAAGCAGGGTAGGGACTTCTCCAAAACACGAACAACTGCTCAGTACAAGAAAACCTAACGTTTCAGAGCCAAACTGCATAAAATCCACTTTCTGCTTTCTTTAGGTGAAAATCGTTCAGCTGTAACACCCTTTCGGTGCCTAACTGCCGGGCCACCCGAAGGAAGCACGAGGTCTGGGATACTGCCAAGTTGTCTAAGAATATATAGGGTAAGGTCGGGTTCGAACCACGGACCTTCCGGTCAATAAATTCGCATTCTAACCGTTGGACCATCCCACCCCCTTCGTCAGGTGACTAACCAAAGTATTCTGCTTCTCCTGAATACGTCGGCTATTTAACCAAAGCATTCTACACTGAAGATTACTGTTCCCTTTAAGGTCAGCGATTATGCACTGGTTATTAGAGGAAGAAGCACAAACCCAGGTTGCATCAAACGACGCACCTGTAGGGTGAAAAATCCTCATACGCATCAAGAACAGATTGTATTTTCCAAGAGATATTTTTGTTTTATCGTCAAAGCACGACTTTTAGATACTGTTTTGATTGGTCTACCTATACTGACCTCAAGAGAAGAATTTCGATCAAATCAAAGCAATGGCCACAGTGAGGGGAAAACCGGTACTCCCTCTTTGTCACACATCAGCCGCAGGGCCGTGACGGGAAGGCTTTTGGAATAATGGATTACTTTATTCCCACATTCACTCAAAAGACATTCGGCATTCAGTATCCCACCAGTCGTTAAGCTTGCAGAACGCATCTTGAGCGACAGCCGTAGAAACAGGTCTGCTTTATATGGATTCGGCGCCCTATGCACGAAAATCATTAAACCATCATAGAAAAGTTTGAAAAGCAATCGGAGACTCGATTGATACAAGTTTTGTCAAGTCAAGTGAGTTGGCTACCATGCTGGCCTAGATTTGAGACAAACGGAGAACCAATCAGCGAGTTGTTTTTCACCTAGCATAATTAATGAGTGCTGAATGTCGGCTCAAACGTTTTGTCATCGACTAAGTGTGGATGACTGAATCTACGATTGGAGGGTAGGCGAAAAGAAAATTCCTGAGGAAACTACTCACAAGGCTGCTGAATACTCTCCGACAGCCCGCGGGGGGTTCGCCCTTCCAGTTCGGACTCATCAGGTAGGCGCAGTCCCCGAGTTTCCGTCAACCTGATGTTCTACTTGAACCCAAATTGGACAGATTGAGACAAATACACACTCATTTGCAAATCGATTTGGTTTTCACCAGGTTCCGTGTCTTCAATTGATGATTCATCATGCGGTTTATTTACAAAGCTTGTTCGTATGCGTGGATCAGCGAGAGCAGCGACAAATTTAGACTTTGCGCATGCGGGCTAATCCCCACAAGTTAGAGCACATCCTGTGAAGCATGCAAATAAAAAACTTGAACAGAAAAATGTGGTCACATGGAATGCTGACCCAGTAAATCTCCTGGTCGTACGGACTACACCGGCCACACCTGGAGACGGACTCTAAACTCAGACCACTCAGTCAAATAATCGACATTCCATAAACCTCCAATGTGGGAGGCACTCATCGGGCACACTTGTGGAGCTGAAGCAAACCACGGTGAATCAAGTGCGAGACGATCATTCAGCTTCTCCACCGTCTCAGTTGACAGAATACCCCATCCGGTAAGCGGAGAGCCCACTCGACTTCACTGCCAATCGTTCGTCTACTCCGCTCCCTTAACACTTTCTTCCTAAGCCACACCGAAATTTCCAATCGTCCAAAATGACAGTCGTCTTTAAGCCTCTTTGAAGTCTCAGTGAGGAGCAGACGGGAGAAACAGATGCGCATCAACGTCTGGAGAATCTTTCACCAGGAAACTGCGAGCGACACATGACTTCATTGAAAAACCAGTAGAAAAACCCGTAGAAACTGTTTGGAAATAACGTGAAGACAGTATGCAACCGTACCGCAGGATATTTACGCTTACAAGCATCAACTATAGAGCAACGCCAATCAAAGTTGTGATTTTCAGATGGCTAACGGATCGAACAATTGGAGTGAATGATCAACCTCCCGGTATTGTGCTGTCCCATCAGTCTGCGAAATCCAGTGCTGAATGCCGGGAACCAGACGAGTCCTTATTGGACGTGTATAACTGATGAATCCTACTAGACAAAATCGTATCGATCGATTACAGTTCCACCGTGAACTTCACTTGACAGGTAGGTATGAGCAACAAGGTTGCGGAATTCTCATCTGTTCAGCAACACGCATGTGTGCCTGTTCAACTAACACGACGAACCACATAACCACATTGTGTGCGCACAGTCAAATACAGTCACAAACTGCTTATTGACTCAACTTTGGCAAAGTGAAGTATCTCGTTTAGGGAGGCTGAATTCACCCTGGACCACTATCGGTTGAGTTGAACAGAGGTAGAACGAACATCAGGGATAAGTCACAAACCTGGTTATTGGAAATCGATGAAGTGTCCTCCGTAAACACCGGTTCGGTTGTCGAAGACATTGTGTCGATATCTTGCAAATGGAACTGCCAGAATTCATGATGAATCACTTGAGCAGAGGATAGGCGTTTTCGAGGAGACTTCACCAAAAGACCGTTCAGCAGAGACAGGAATTGTGGAGAAGCTGGACGCCCGGAACACTTGGGTGGAGTGAAATTTCCGTACAATATGGCACTCCTGCCCTGAATTGTGGGTAGGGGGTAGAGGAAAGTTAAGAAAGACTGAATGAAATATGTTCATTGTGAACAGTATATCTACGGTTGGCACAATAATTTGAAATGGAATTGGAGATCCTTATTCAGCAAAACGTTCGCGACATCGTTCTGCTTGGTTCATCTGAGTATATTTCATGGCATCACAGCAATCGTAAATTAATACATAAGATGAGTGCAGCTAATTTACTCACTCACTTCAAGACAATTCTTGAGACCAAACCCGGCTCAGGCGGTTGCCAGCCGAGCTGCAATCAGCCTGAGAATAAAGAATGGCTTGCGCTCAGAACGGTGGTCAGTGGGCTTGAAAACTCAAATAATGCAGAATGAAGGCAAATGGAAGTTAAAAGCAGGTGCATAACTGTCGGACCCATCATTACTAACAGTTTCTGTTTAGTCTTGCAAATTCCAGTTAGCCTTGGGGTGGTGCAATGAAAGGCCTGTAAACCAATGCGGTGATTGGCCACTTTCCGTCACGTGATTGTAGCAGTTCTTAGTTTTGGTCTGGAGTGGGACCAGATGGTCGGAAGCCACCGTTAGAAGTGCTATTGATTGGAGCACCTTACCCAGCAGCTCGAAATAGCTCAGTGGTTAAGGCGCGTACTTACTGACCCAAAGGGCCGTGATTCGAACAGAACCCGATATCTCGACTGCTCCTGTCCAGCCTTGGGCAACCTGGCGGTATCTCAACCCGGTGCTTCCATCGGGTGACATGTCAGCTAGGTGTCGAAAAGGTGTTACGGCTAGACGATTGTTTTTACCATTATTATTAGCTGAACTGATAAACAATAAAGAATGTGGGTCTTCTCTGGAAAGACTTGGATTGGTTCGTATCTGGAGGTTGTGGTTTAACATAGTCGCATTACAGTCTGACGGTTTTCGTTAACCCTACATTTTCAGCTATAACTGTGGGGGAAAAAACAAGGAGATAAGGAACAAGGTGACATTACGGCTGTTGGGTAGGAACGGTTTCAACAAACTGATCAACTGTAGTGGCGGAAGACTGCTTTTTGTTTTGCTGCTTGATGTCACTTGTTGACACAAAAACCGGAGAGCCTCCTAATGGCTTGTTATTCAATCCTACAAGATCATATAATGATAGCTGCTGATGCGTCAACTTCAACACAGTGGTTGAGAACCGTCGACGACTTATTTGTCTGACTGGGGGATTTCACACAGCTTCCGTATCGGTGCGGAACAGAATTATTATAAAACTCAGCTTATCGTTTCTTGAATAATGTGGTGCCTGTGATGGCAGACATACGATCGATCGAGGAGTTAGCACGAGTTACTTTATATCTTGTGGCTAATACAGTTGATCATACTGCTGACTAGCCACTTAGTGATGAATCATATGATATTCACCTGACTTCCGAGAAATTGTTTGCTTTGAATCTACCCGAAAGACCCAAACTGAAAAAAGTTAATGATACGGAGGGTCTAGAATGGACCTAAGCTAGGTATCGACAACTCTAAACTCCCATTTANAAGAGTGACGCAACAAGTACACCGGCAATGGCTAGAAGACGCCAAAAACCCCGAACACTCGAATTGAGTGCATCCGACTTCTTGTCGCATTGCCGAGAACATCGCCAACAAGAGTAGCACTTTCTTCGGCAGGCGATGTTTGGGTTTGTACAGTAAATTTCCCAATCACCTTTAATTTATTGGCCTAATCTGCTGCTCCACAAATTCCAATGAATCAACGAGTACTAGTCAGTACGTCAGCGCAATCAGTCAGCTCGGCTACGAAAGTATTTCTGGGAACTTCAAGAATTCAAGAGTAACGTGATTTCCAAAATCAAAGCAATCATGGACACAAGGTTTAGCATAATTCAGTAGCCTGGAAGGTGAGTGAAGCTGTTTCGCTTCTGTTGTCTGAAAACACTTGAGTGTCATCTATGTTGAAGGTGATTTCTTCACGATAATTTGGGTTTTCGAAACCATGCGAATCAGATCCTAGGCTAGGAAAAAACTTTCTCTTTTGGCTGTAGCACCCTTTCGGTGCCTAACTGCCAAGCCACCCGAAGGTTGAACGAGGGCTGGGACACCGTCAGGCTGCCTAACCCCAGACAGGGCAAGTCAAGAGGCAGAGGTCGGATTCGAACCACGGACCTTCGGTTCAGTAAATTCGCGCTCTAACCACTTGGGCCATCTCGCCTCCTAGACTAGAGGTTGAGTTGAATACGAAAAGCTACTTTGATGTGGACCATAAAAACATCAAAAAGGCAAGAAATTCAGAACCACAATCTAATGAGTGACTCAAGCATTTTTTACTTGGGGCGAAGACAGAAATTAGCCTTGATAACTGGAGATTCTCTGTATGAGTTTTACCATAATCAGATCATGAGTCGAAATCCGTGGAGATCACTGAATATTTTGTTTCAACAAAGTCCTTTCCGTAAGGTTCTGCAACTTTCATTCGATTTCCCCAAGACGTTAGCCCTGTCTTTGAATTCTACACCTGACCCCGAAAGAGGCCACGGCGATGAGAGGTCAAAGCCCCTTTTACCAAGCAGTGGCCTACTTTACTGGGTTCACTCTAATTATTTCGTATCCATGTAGTCCACAATCAACCTTGAATAACCAGACAGATTGGGAATATACTCAGTCAATTGAAAAGCTGAAGTTGAGGTAGGAGCAACTGAAATCCCCACTGTAAAGCGCATCAAACTGCAACACTTGATGGTGCTGGATATTGGGGCAACCCACAAACCGCCACAAATGTACTAATTATTTTTATGATAAGGAAGCATGTGACCTAAAGGCATATATAACATAGACCCATATGAGTACGGTGATTCACTTCAAACATAATGACCATGGAACAACCTAAACATGTCTACTGACAATGGAAGTGATGTCGACATGAATTCTATTGAACACGTTCAAGTTTCCTTCTTGACTTAACACACTCACAAGGTTGCTGAAACTTCTCATCCATCTTGGGACTGACCAAGCTGGCGCAGTCCATGAGTCTCCGTCAGCTTTATGTCCTACTTGGATCTATATAGGACATAATTCGTCCAATATACTCGTTTAGTAGTTGTCTTGCACCAGGCAAGCCGACATGTGACGCTGTTAGTCAGGTGTCGCCAAAAATGATTTGAATGATAAGCAGAATGCCCAACTTGATAGCAACGTATGTAATCTATCGGCAGTTCCGTTACTGCAGCGCTTATTCGCTCACACGCATAGACAAACATTCTGATCGACAATCAAGAATCCTCAGCTAAACCAGGCCATCATACCCAGCCCGAATTTATATAGTTTTCCCCCAAGCTCGTCGGCTGTGACCTTCACCAGGTAAAAAAACTTTTTGTCCGCAGGCCACAATGACTTAGACAACTGTTAGTCAAGGCACTTGGTCTGCCTTAAAACTCGCCCACATTGTAACCCAGTCAATCGACCTGGAAAGGCATTCACTTGGAATGCGAGAAGCTATTCAGTAATAAGTTCAACAAGTGTTTTTAAAATTGTCCTAAACGAAAGCGTTTTTCCTATAATCATCCTGTATGGGGACGCGAGTGTAGTTTAACAAATACGGCACGCACATAGCCAGCCACAAAGTTCGAATGGTGGCATTTCCTATACCATCAGATGGGCTATTGTGTCTTGACAGAATGCATTACTTCTGCGTTGACAGGCCAAAAACAAAATGAATGGGAAATTTTGTAGTGAGACAGGACTGTGCATTTTCGTTTGACATGAGCTGAACACCGAAGTGTTACCAAATGCTCCGCTACACCTAATGAACGAATAATTTAACTGGACATGACTGGAATTTTCAGCATAGACAAAACTCACGGGGCGTATCATTCCTAAACCCAAGTGCCGAGATATGAAATTTTCCACGATTCGATGCCAGGGATCATTACTCTTAACTACTACATGAAGTTTCCACCAATCTGCGGACTACTCACCACTACGCTTATCACGCTGCTCTTACATCAGCAAACGAACGCAATTACGTACACTGAGATCACAGTGGTCACGGAAGAACACGAAACTGGTGTCCTACTTTCGCCCAATAATTTAACTGCAGTGTAACAATAAGATCGTGCTTGACCGTGGTCGTTTCTTATTCCGGCTGTTTGAAAATTCATCAGCAATTATGATTGGGGAATCACCCTGCGTTGTTCCGTTTGAAAGTAGAGGGATGAATTTGTTCATTTTTGACAAGTTACAAAGTTCTGTCTCTATTTCTTCAGTTAAGACTACAGTGCCCCTGACATTTCCTGACTTTATGGCATGAAATTGTTACCGAAGTTCCTTGTACGCATTTGCGTGTTTCAAGCGCATTTTTTTTAACTGACCGAGGTGTAGACCAAACGACGATCGTTCCCGGATAGACCCCATTCTTGTGCAGGCGTTAGCATTGCAGAATCACTATATATCGTGTAAGTCCTCTAATCTGTGCAACGTTAAAAAGATGGTAACTGACAAAGTGATCCGTAGTTGTGACTACGCTCCCTTGGAGAACACTAAGAGCGCATCGACAGCACAGCTGCCCATTCGGCAAAACTGATTAGCTTCTAACCTGCAGAACATAATGTGCAGTGCTCTTTTTCTGGGGTTCGCATGGCGCAGCTACAAGAAATTAGTGCTGCATCAGCTAGGATAAGTGTTTCCTATGCCCGGATTTTCGGCTTCTAGATTTGGAAAACCAGAAAATTCCACTGCGTAAACAAAATTCTAGTATCTTCTAGATATCAGAGAATCATTTTGGTTTCTGATGGTTTCGCTGACAACAGGCTTCCGATAACCAATCGAAAGAATCAAGTGGAACGAACGTTTTCTGCATTTTTCGCCTGTTCCATTTTTTCGGCATTTCGGATCTAACACAACTCCAAGTCTGCGCGGACAATCACCAGAGGTGCGCAGCCGAAACCGGGAAGAGAATGAGGCGATGTTCAGTTTAATCACCGTACTTGTGACCTGTACCCTTGTTTCTGACAGACAGCATATATCAATTCAGAGGGAATCTGGTGTACTAACAACAGCCACCTGTTGTTCTGCCTACTCCAGTGAGAGGATATTAATGGCAGTTAAGAAGACCAGCCTTCGCGTTCAAAAAAAGACTTCGAATTGTTTGAGGTCGTTACTGAATTCGGGCATATAGAAGATGAAGCTCAGTGGGATGCACAGCGAACAAAACGCTAAGTCCGTGCTGCGACCTGCGAAGAGAGTGTTCAAATTCGGATGATATAGGGTGGAAGAAGGAAAACGTGAAATCCCAATGGAGGAGTCAGTAGAATCGTGTGTTGCTTACCCATCCTGTTTTATGGAGGAAGTACAGCGCCCCGACTGATGGCACCACGCGATGGTCAGCGTGGCATGATAGTATTTTTATTTGCGACGTTCGTGGTTGTGCGCGGGCTGGAATACTGTCAGGGCACCCACACATAGATAAGACGATGGGTTAGTCCTCGCCGAAAACTTTTGACTCAAAATCCTGACCTCATGAAGCACTAGGGCTGGGTTAATGTCAGGTTTCCCAAGCTTAGACAGCAACAATGGAGACGCATAGGTTGGTTTCGTACCATGTGTCATCTCCAGTCGGCATACTGCTACAATAGTGTCTTTTGTGGAAAAAGTGATCTTGCCCGTTTCAACCCAACCTGAGGGACAGGAGCTTGTGTTAGTCAAACCAGCCTGCTGTGGGAAACTGCAGGTGCCAAAGTGATACACCTACTAGGGCTCGGTGGGTCACAAAGTTGCCGCCACATGAAGATATAGTCCGATTTTTTTACAGCGGAACTAAACAAGTAACCAGAGAGGGACAAACAAAGTTTACCTAACATAATTCAGTGTGACGCGCGCGACGCAACCATCCAGATTGAAACAATTTGTTGTTGCAACGTTATTGTCCTTTATATAAACCGCAAACACTTAAAGAACGCGTGGTTGTCTGGTGCATTATTTTTGGACTGATTGTGGTGTAATCTCCACATATCGTGCCTCATGTCTGAATGTCAGTAATAGGGCTGGGTCACAAAGTTGCCGCCACATGAAGATATAGTCCGATTTTTTTACAGCGGAACTAAACAAGTAACCAGAGAGGGACAAACAAAGTTTACCTAACATAATTCAGTGTGACGCGCGCGACGCAACCATCCAGATTGAAACAATTTGTTGTTGCAACGTTATTGTCCTTTATATAAACCGCAAACACTTAAAGAACGCGTGGTTGTCTGGTGCATTATTTTTGGACTGATTGTGGTGTAATCTCCACATATCGTGCCTCATGTCTGAATGTCAGTTAATGGCCCCACGATTTTGAACTTTGTAATAAAATATGAATAAATTCACCTTAAACTAGCTCCTTGGACTCATGCAACAGTAGATGATACTCGTACATATCTAAAGGCGACCTGTGACGAAATATTTGCGTTAGGACATTAGGACTCTTCCTCTGAGTGACACTGCTTGCAGCTCCTAGCTTTCCGCCGAACATCTGAGTTGTGCGCCAGGGTGGTGGAAGGCAACTGCCGAAAAATTGTCAAAAAATAGTCTAAGTTTCCGAGAAATACCTGGCTAAGTAACCAGATGCAACAGTATGCCACTAGAATAAACAGTCCGAATGAGATGACTAGCCGTCCCGGGCAACTCATTGCATCATATTGAGATGTTAATTTATTGTTTTTCGCTACAGTGATCAGTGAGTAAAGTTTCCGTAGTTTCACTATATTACCTTTCAGAACTATTCCAACTTCTTCACAGCCAGAAACAACATGCACAATCCAGAATACCGTTCCAGATGAGTTGCGAGTATTGTACTCATGTCGTTTTTTTAAAAAAACACGCCATTTTGCGCGTCCACTCAGACATTCACCCTCGAAGTCTTGAGACCCCAATAGGGGAAACCAGCACGTCACCTAATTTTCTAGGGATTAGAGTCAATATGCACCCACAATTTGTTGATATGGATGGAAAATTTATCGTTGTTTTCAGGAGGGTCCGTTTCATTTCTTCTACTACCCCCGTTACTTTTTACCGCGTCGAGATTTTATATCACGAGCTTAGATACTCGTCCGTAAATTCGTGAGATTTGCTGGATATCTACACTAACATGTGGGCATTTATAAGTAATTACATTTGGACATATATTCGAGTTTCTAGTTGTCATTTCAACCTACGGATGAACACAATCGGCACTGAAAAGCCAAGAAGCACTGCATAGATGTTTAAGCCCTGCTACGAATAAGCAGCGCGCATTTCACCAACCTTTAAGGAGGTTCAGGCATGCGACACTGTTGTTACATTAGGAAAAGCACTACTCGTTGCACGATCTGTTTGCCGCGTACGCCCACCTTGCATGACAATGACTGCTTGATAGTTGAATTTCAATGTACCCCGGGTTAGTGACGCCAAGTGCAACAAGCGAACAGTCGCGCATATAATGAACACATAAGCCGGTCGACTTTTCACGCATGAACTTGTTGCAATCGAACGTTCCATCAACTCATGCAAGAGCGCCGTCATCAAACCCGCGAATTTTCCTATCTGATATATATTTGTATCCTGCTGTGTTCGGAGACTTACAGGATGACCACAGAAAACCGTCCCCCATTCATCTGAGATCGTTCGGTCCCTACACACCACAGCATCTGCTTCGGTCTTGGCTTTTTATTCCATATGCTTGGGAATATCTTAGGAATTTGAACACCTTGAAAGTTATACGAGCATGATTTCTAAAAAGTTCACGAAGGTTAATAACGTGTGTTCATGTTGACAAATTGATCAGCATTCAAATGGTTCAAATCTGCACCGACGGTTTTAGGAAAAAACGACTGCAATATAAGGAAACTAGGGAACATAAACTAGCACCAAGCACAGATACAAACGAGATAAGTTGTACAATATTACCTGGTCGTTATTTTCATCACCAAAAGGTGGGCGTCCGCAGAACATATAATAAAGTAAACAACCCAGTCCCCAGTAGTCGGAAAGACGAGTGACCTGACCTGAGTTCAAAGTTTCAGGTGAAGTGAAGGGAGAAGGACTTTGTCTATCCAGACTATTCGATGCCTGACTGAACTCGTCTTCATCATTGAATCGCTGCAGTACTTCCTCAAGGCACTCATTTTCCAGATGAGCAAGTGAAAAATCAAAAAGCTTCACATTGCCGTTTCCGTCCAACAGAAACTTGAAGGATAATGAGTTAAGGAATATCATGTTACCCTTGATGGTCTCATGTCGTTGAACAAAACACCACGAGAATGTATGTACTCTAATCCCCGAACAATATCAGCGCCAAATTTTCGCACAACATTCTCTGGCAAGTTCCCGTCTTCTTTTACAACCTGCTCAAGATTTCCGCCAGTGCAAAGCTCCATTACTAACCACAAGTGGTTACTGGTTTCATACCACTCATGAAACTGCAGAACATTCTGGTGTTTCAGAACGTGTACAAAGCGCACATGATTGGAAATATATGGCCGAGTATGACGTTCAGCACAGCTTATTGCTAAGTACTTAATAGTACCTTTCCGTCTAGCTTTGTAAATTGTTTGATCATTCGCCTTCCCTATTTCGTCGTACAGCACGAAATTCTCCATTTCTTTCCATCAATAACCCACGCCTATAAAGTCGTCGTGGTCAGAAACGCGAAATTAGCGACCGGCTGGTACAGGAGTTCTGGGTCACGCCCGGTAAACAAATCCAACTAGGGCGCGTATGCCCACCTGGTCAGAAATTTGTTGCTGTAGCACTGTTAAACAAAATGGTGTTGAGATGCAGACTTTGGAAGCACCGCTTGGAAATTTGCCTACCATGCGTAGAAATGATGGGTGACATCAAGCTGGATGCCTGCCACGAGAACTTAAAGAATGGTTGTACACCCTTTTTTCATTTGTGCCCTTCGGGCGACCAGAAACCGCTAGGCGACAAGAGAAAACAACGCGGGAAGTTTGGGCGAAAGCTTCGATCATGTGCATCCATCCATGAATCTGCGTATCCGTGTCACGTATGACGTTTGGCGTCCAAAAGTTCCCTAGATCAAGAACAACAAAGCTCCATGGGGAGTGTTGGATGTCAAGCGAAATGTACTCATCTTGATCGGAAGAATTTACATTATCGCTCCCACTCCTCAATATATTTCCGCCCCAGTACAGAAACATTAGAGATTGTGTAAAAGACGCAGATCATTTCCTTTTCAG
>NW_008751675.1:999585-1004711 GCF_000715545.1 Opisthorchis viverrini | reverse complement strand
TAAATGTACAGGAGTATCTGTTGCCAATGGTGTTGTTAGCTCATCGTGCCTCCACGAAGTCAACCACAGGCAAGTCCCCGTTTATGTTAATGTACGTCGACATCCGCGCCTTCCGGTTGATCAGGAAATTGGGTTGTGGCCAGCAACACGCTTGTCTCCGGAGAAGCTAAAGTAAGAGAGAGTTCGAGAAAATTTGACCGCCGTTCAGGAAAGGGCTAGGGAGAGAACGACAAAGTACAAAGGTCCGAACGTTCCCCATGGGCACGAGGGTCAGGTGGAAGGATCACCAGAATCCTTGAAGGAGTGGACTGGGGTCGCGGGAACTAGGCGGCCGATGGCAAGGGCCGTTTGTAGTCACCGACCGCCGAGGGAACGTCTACACTATTCAAGATGGTCGGGGATCGAAATTGGTGAATGGGACGCAGCTTCGCAAGTGGCATGGTACACCTGAAGAGCGGCCGAATAGGCCCGCTGCCAAAGCCGACCTGACGGAGGGAAATGAAAATAGATGGCACGCGAACGAGCTTCAAGGGGTGGAGGTGGGTAACGGTGATACTACTCATGGGGAGGCACGCGAGTAGTATGTGTTGTCCGTAGAATTTCGCTTTGCGTCGACTGAAAAAGAGAATTCTGTTGCGGAATTCGTGGGGCCACTTTGTAACATTTCCTTGGATTTGACCGACGAATGAGTGGAGTCAATGAATCTCCAGGAAAGTTCGAGACGACACGATCGGTATTTGTAACTACTTTGCAGATTAGGGTTTTGCTTCACTGTTCAATGCTCTGTAAACGGTCAGTTAGCATTTCCTAATAAATAACTCCGCAGCGACGGCCTTCTTCCTTGTAAGGGGTTTGATGGATAAAGTCCTACTTTCTCTTTGCATCATCCGTCCAACTCAGACCTGCGCCTCGACGTGACGAAGTTCAGGTCTCGTGGGCAACTCCACTTAATCCAGATTGTCCGGACAGCTTTCATGCATGAGCTGGTTTCGCTCATCACAATCGGTTTACGAAGAATAAGCGTTGATACAGGCTACCGATTCCGACGGTAATGCTGTCTGGCATGCGCGTGGCCAGAAATTCATTTAGATGACGCACCCCGAGAAGCCGCAGAACTAAAAGTGCGGAAGCAACGGGTTTTCCCAGGTTCAAGCGGGGATTAAAGATGCGCTATTTGTATGTTAAAATGGAGCCAGGATATTGTGATGACGTGGATGATGTAATAATTTGACAGGGTCCATTATTCAACTGCACCAGTGAAAAAAGAAATCTTCTTCCGTAATTCTTGTGCAGCACGTCCGGTTTTACGACCGTCAAGGATTCACAAGGGACCCCGAATAATATACACTCGCAATAAACTATTCAAACCATAATCACTTGCTTATTAGATATTCATTGCAATTTCTGAAATTTCAAGCTAAGCCGTGATGACGATCTGTGCAATAAATGTAGCCTAGATATCTGAAATAGATTGTAGTTTCTACCGTATACTCAAGGATGACTGATAGTTAGATCGCGAAGATATCGACTGGAATATTGACAGTTCAGACAAAATCCAGCCTTTTGAATGTCCTCGACTACACTTGCTCAACCTGGCAATCATTCTCCTCTTGAGTTGCACAGAGACATGCAACAAAATGGTTACTGTGAATAAACACATTTAAGTACTTTTCGCTAAGGTTCCACAAGACGTCCTCCCATCCCACCACTTATTGAAGTGACCGAAGCCAAGGCGCCGGGTTATTCATATGGGTCAGTGTGGAGTTCAAGATGGGCAAAGTGTGGTGAAAGCAGAATGATTTGTGCGAGCTAACTCGATTATGGATGAATCAAGTAAACATGAACAATATGAAGCCACGTGCAAAATCAAAGGTCATCGTAATTTTAATTAGGTATAGCCCCGGCGTACGAATCTTTAAATTGCTAAATCACAGTTGAAAAACTACGTTGTTTCCGCTCGCTAATTTCCATGTAAATCTGAGTAACAAGTTTGTTCGACAAAACTACGTTTGTTTCTTCCTCCATCTGTTTATTTATTTGTTTATTTATATCTTTATTTTCAGTTTTTGTCGAACAGGAAGATGAAGAAACTACAGCTAGATGAACACTTACTACCCATAGATGACACACCAACAGTGAACGTCAAACGTAGCTTAGGGACTTTGCTGTAGTGACCTCCTGTGACAACCTGATTCGTTGAGAGCCCGGTGAAGCAAGAAGCATACACCGAATTTTCAGGCAAATTTCAATAATGACCAAAGTCGAACACGCCCAGGAGTTTAACGAATACCCTAATGGAAACACGTGTTTCTCTCCTCTGATGGGAACCGAAGATGGCTTTCCCCGTTAATATCACTTCAATGGCGTAACTGCAAAGGCCTCGTCGTCCAATTTTTCACCATCTAGATAGACAATCTTTCGTTACCATCCATCTAAGAGTCCCTTCGTTCAACGATATGCCAACTGCAGTTTCGGGTCAGTGCACCAGAACCCTGTCCATTGACATTACTGGGACAAGAAAGGGGTTGGTTCGATGACCCTCACGACACAGCAACTACCGTATCTGACAAACTCTGCCTTTGCCTTTGGCACAGTTATCTCGATTTTTCCAGTATTATTTAGCTTTAAATATTGTTTCTAGCTCCTCTAACCACCTGTCAGAATTTCCCTGTCCTCTGGAGTTTTTCGAAGGCTGCGTCCAGTAACCATCTGAAAGACAGCTGTAGAGTAACGTCAGGACGAGCTGCTTGTTTCCATCCCAGTAGTTTTTCAGCGCTTTCGCTCTTTGCTGGTTATATGTAACTTTGTTTCCGTTTATGGCTACCCTCAGTTGTTCGATACATTGGTTTAATAACGCTCCAAATCAAAGGTCATCGTAATTTTAATTAGGTATAGCCCCGGCGTACGAATCTTTAAATTGCTAAATCACAGTTGAAAAACTACGTTGTTTCCGCTCGCTAATTTCCATGTAAATCTGAGTAACAAGTTTGTTCGACAAAACTACGTTTGTTTCTTCCTCCATCTGTTTATTTATTTGTTTATTTATATCTTTATTTTCAGTTTTTGTCGAACAGGAAGATGAAGAAACTACAGCTAGATGAACACTTACTACCCATAGATGACACACCAACAGTGAACGTCAAACGTAGCTTAGGGACTTTGCTGTAGTGACCTCCTGTGACAACCTGATTCGTTGAGAGCCCGGTGAAGCAAGAAGCATACACCGAATTTTCAGGCAAATTTCAATAATGACCAAAGTCGAACACGCCCAGGAGTTTAACGAATACCCTAATGGAAACACATGTTTCTCTCCTCTGATGGGAACCGAAGATGGCTTTCCCCGTTAATATCACTTCAATGGCGTAACTGCAAAGGCCTCGTCGTCCAATTTTTCACCATCTAGATAGACAATCTTTCGTTACCATCCATCTAAGAGTCCCTTCGTTCAACGATATGCCAACTGCAGTTTCGGGTCAGTGCACCAGAACCCTGTCCATTGACATTACTGGGACAAGAAAGGGGTTGGTTCGATGACCCTCACGACACAGCAACTACCGTATCTGACAAACTCTGCCTTTGCCTTTGGCACAGTTATCTCGATTTTTCCAGTATTATTTAGCTTTAAATATTGTTTCTAGCTCCTCTAACCACCTGTCAGAATTTCCCTGTCCTCTGGAGTTTTTCGAAGGCTGCGTCCAGTAACCATCTGAAAGACAGCTGTAGAGTAACGTCAGGACGAGCTGCTTGTTTCCATCCCAGTAGTTTTTCAGCGCTTTCGCTCTTTGCTGGTTATATGTAACTTTGTTTCCGTTTATGGCTACCCTCAGTTGTTCGATACATTGGTTTAATAACGCTCCTACAGTCCCACTGCCCCCCTGATAAAACCTTGGTCCAGCTGTGCTTGCGGTGGTTTTGTTCCGTAATTTGCGAGTGGTTTTGTTCCGTAATTTTCCATTCTTTTGAGACGCTGTGGTGGATCAAAAAGGCAGTCTATCGACCTTGTTTCTCTTTTGATGTATGACAGCCATGCAATTCAAATAAAGATACTTTGAAGCTGTTACTGCCTACATAAAGGTAACAGAAAAGTTTACAACTCCCCATCAGTTAAAATGGAACACTGTCGACCGAAATATCTGTAGATTGTTTCTCCTGCCTAGTCGGACTACCCGACAGGGTGTCACAGATTCTCTTACAGAACAGGACGACTTATTACCAATGAACCAATGGAGCCATCACCTCAGAGGCCTATCCAGAGAATTTGAAGTATTCACGTATTTTCAACTACCAAGACAGTAAGGTGAGCACTGAAGGGTCAACAAAATTCAAAAGTTGAAATCCTTGCGAGTAAGTTGGTTTGGCCTGGAATATGTAGATAAAATAGTACTTCTTATTTCCAGAAAAGATGAGGAAGGAAATGTGCCGAAAGATGAGCCATCCAGATATGTTCGCTGTTTTTACCTAACAATAAGTAAGAGCGTGTTTTGAGATAGATAGCCTTTAAACATCCCTCGTAGAATTAAATAAGTTGGTGGACAAGTTAAGTAAAACACAAGATATAATCCAGAAGTTGCATTGGCTCAAGTCGTCGTGTGGCGTGGTATGTGTGGAATTTATGCACGAATCTCAGAACGCAGTGTTGTGCTTCCCCATCTAAACAAAATATGGAATGAAAGTGCACATTATCCCACTAACTGCATTTGGCTGTATTATGGCGTGCTTTGTTGCACACCTGCGAGATCTGGCGGTTACAGACAGATGAACTGAGACACGTTCGCATGGATACTTGTTGATGGTTTGGGAAGATGCCTGAAATTAATGAAATCAATGAACTTACAAGAAGGTGGAACAGGAACGATCGCTTTATTAAGCTGTAAAAACGTCGCATGCTGAAGGCATTCAGAATTGCCGGATATGATAGATTGGCCATGCACAACCTATACCGAGTTATCCCCTATCGATACGTGTGCCGTTTCCTATATTCAACGCGAAAATGCAAAAGTCTGGAGGGAGGTTAATGATTCTCAGGGGCGAGATGGCTCAATTGGTTAAAGCGAATTTACTGATCGGAAGATCCGTGGTTCAAACGTGACCTCTGCTTCTCGACTTCCCCTGTCTAGGCTTGGGCA
>NW_008751675.1:992112-999510 GCF_000715545.1 Opisthorchis viverrini | reverse complement strand
GCTGTAAAAACGTCGCATGCTGAAGGCATTCAGAATTGCCGGATATGATAGATTGGCCATGCACAACCTATACCGAGTTATCCCCTATCGATACGTGTGCCGTTTCCTATATTCAACGCGAAAATGCAAAAGTCTGGAGGGAGGTTAATGATTCTCAGGGGCGAGATGGCTCAATTGGTTAAAGCGAATTTACTGATCGGAAGATCCGTGGTTCAAACGTGACCTCTGCTTCTCGACTTCCCCTGTCTAGGCTTGGGCAACCTGACAGTATCCCAGCTATAATGCTTCCTTCGGGTGGCCTGGCAGCTAGGCGCCGGAAGGGTGTTACAGCTGAACTATTTTATTATTTTTATCAAGAAAGAGTGTGGTTGTCATGGAGCAATTGGACGCTGCTGATTTTCACGCCCTTTAGGATACGGCCAAGTTTCTCCTAATTGTGCAGGAAAAATGAGGCACATAGCGGTCAACAAATGTCGGTTGCATTATTCCAGATAGCCGAGTAGGTTATACAGATGTACTCGCTTGGAGGGGGTAGTTATGCTGAACCTAAGTTTAATTTATATCCATTTTTCAACAACAAACCGTGTCAAGGCGCAATAGGTTGTGTTATCGCTGTTTTTCATTATGGATGAGGAAATTATTGGATTGGAAGCTACACGTTGGAGGTGCTGGTCCAGTCAGTTCAATAACACTAAATGGCTTGCGCTGTCCGATATATAAAGTGAGACTCAGGCTACATATTGAAAACGACGGCGTTGATGCACGATGGACACTGGCTACTTTATATACCAGCATCCTAAGGTACTGTTATATCTCGCCTTTCCAGAAGAGGGTTTCAGTTATTAACGTCACTGAGGTGACGGATAATAGTTTTTCACCATTGTCACCAGCCCTGCACTGACTGCCTGTTACTCGTCTCCCTTCTATACAAACCTAAACAAGGATGTCTCTACGGGGCGAGCGGTCTTCTGACACACGGAGTGCATGGTCTAATCAGTATAAACTGTAGGACGTGACCGGCTCAACGATTGTGGCAGAGTGAGATTTTTCGGAAACTATCAAAAGTGTCCAATATCCAAAAAGTGTCTCGGAGACCATGACGGTTAAACTCCAGCCCGTCAGTTGTGTAAAGATCCAGAAAATCTCGTAAATTTACGGGCAAGTATCTAAATCCGTGACATTAAGGTCTCAATGCGGTAAAAGTTAAGGGGGTAATGGAAGCAATAAAACGGACCCTCTTGAAAACTACGGCAAAATTTTCCCCATCCATCTTAACAAATTGTGGCTGCATATTAACTCTAATCCCCAGAAAACTAGATAGCGTGCTGCTGTCCCCTCTTGCGACCTCAAGACTTCGAGCTTGAGTGCCAAAGAGGACGCACAAAACGGCGTGTTGTAGACAAACGATATGCGTACAATACTCCTCACACATCTGCAACTGTATCTTATTTACCGAGGTGTCAGGGTTGTCCACTTCACTTATAGCACACCAAGGAGTAGCATGCCGACGTACGCTAATATTAACCTGTGTGAGTTAAAAGGAGCAAATTGGCAGGCGAAGAAGCTTGGTCGGTCCATTGGATTTGCATCGCCTCTCGGCAATTTTTTTCCTCATATCTTATTTGTTCATGAGTTTTAGCATCAGACCTTGTTACCACGTGCGTTTGTTAAACAGCGGCAGACTTTGTGACGGGCGCCTCAAATCATTAGGGCTTGCGACTGACATCCGCGTAGTCACTGGAGGTCCGATATGTCTTATTTGTATGTCCGGTGATTTTGTCAGATGATTTCTACAATGCGATCAAACTAACATTTAACTGAAGTGTTGATGGGATATTTTCACTGGAAATCTCCCGTCACATTTTATCTCAAACGCACACCTGGTGTAGTTAAATTCCGTGGATTAAGATTGATCACTAGAGTAGACTAAAAACGAAGACCAAGAATCGAGACCTGGGGAAATCTACTTAGTGCTTCTTCCTATACGAGAATGCTGTCACCAACTTTTACCCCCAGTACCTTTTCTACAACAAATTCCTCTACTCATGACGGGGGGCTGTACTCTATTTTTTTAGTCACGCGGTGTTTTAGCAAAATGTGACGGTTGTCTAGGCCTCCAAAATATTTTCCTCAGTGCAACTAGCACGTTATTTCCTCTGCAATAGGATGCTGAAGCAAGATTTGCGTCACATTAGTGATGGTAGCTATCGTGAAATAACGTGTTGTCCAGTCTTTTGCCACGAAGTTTTCTGCGAGGTGACTTTATCCCGAGCCAAGCCAAAACTCAATACTGTCTCTGTGAAGTCTTCTCAAACTGCATAGGTTTTAATCCTGAGTTAATGAGTCAAAGTCTCAATGGGTTCACCAAGTGTTTTGCAGTCGTATGGCCACCAGTTTCTAAGACGTCCGGACATAAACCATCTGGACATCACTTCTACATACACCGGGCCACTTGTGTGTGATTTAAAGTGGCGTCTACCAAAAATGCTCCTAAAATGCCACCAAATAGGAGCAGTTTGCCAAGAGCTTTATTTTTTGGTCGATTATTATCGGCCCCGCCACAAGAACGTCAAACAATACGTGACTCTGCTTGATAAAGTGACAATTCACGTACAAATAAAGTTTGCCTTTGTGGCAGATTGTGCCTGCCTAAGATACTTATTTATGCAACCGTTTTTTGTTTTTGCAACTGCTGTTTCTGTCTGGCATGACTCGTGCCGTTTGTGAACGTGTTTTAAAGCTGGCTTCTTGGACCAATTCGGTCTCCAAAACGGTCCAAGATGGACTCCGGAACAACTTTAACGATCAAGATTGAAAAAAATAAAATTTATGCCATTGTTATAAACTGGTTTTACGATACCTCACGCCGGTTTTCTCCGAGAGGACAAATGTAGCCACTATAAACACGAGTAGCAACAAGGATGACAATCTTGTTACAAGGGAGAACGTTACAAACCTTTAGACCTCTCCGTACAACAGCGAAATAAATCTTGCATTTAAAGAAGTAAAATTAGGGTTAGGCTCCGGTGCCCTTTCACAGCCTCATCATCATCGACAGCATAGCACCAGTGTTCAACACCGATGCTTCGCCGCCGCATTACCATGATTTATTTGAAGGCCTTATTGTGAAAAAGGAATAAAGGTGGATGGGGAAGGGAGTTGGTGATAGCTTTCTGCACTTATTCCGGGGAGCCTAAACCTCCAGACACTCGCCCAGGCAATCTGGATAGGGACTGTCATCAAGATTTCCACTGAAATCGCTTGGCAGGCATGTCTTGCAGCGCCTCTAACTAGGCGCAGTGAGGATCACGCGGTCCCCATCCTGGAAGGCGGGTAGCACCGACACCAGCCAACCATTTCGTGATTTCTTTCATACCCTTCTGTCGAGGCTTCAAGACTGCTTTTGGGATACCTGAGAATGTCGGCACCATGTGATGAGCAGATGCCGCACGCAAAACTGATGCAAAACAAACGGAATCATCAGTTTTAAGAGCTGAGCCTACAAGGGGGGAACTATTAATGGGTTGAGGAGAGGGGAAGAAAACGTATGTGAAAGAGGAAGAAGGGAGGCGTCAGAAGTAGTGTTTTCGCTTACCACCCTGCCGTATGCAGCGAGTAAGACGACTCGGTTGACACGCGTGACAAGCAGGTAAAATCTCGAAATATGACGGATTGGAATACTGCCAAAATCGGTAGAATTTCAAGAGGTGCGACAGCGGTCCACAACCGGAGTCTGACACAGGCAATTCAATGCAACGTTGTAAAAAAATTGAAAGCCTGCCTGACCAACAAAAGGCAACAGGTCCTATTGGCCTGTGCAAATGTGGTCTCGGAACGCGTAACCCAATCAGCATGGAACGCCGAACGAGGTAGGAATCCCGCTGTGCTCTATACGAAAACTTGGAACCCGACAATAGCACTTCGAGCTTATTACCAACACTGAAGTCCGTTCTGTAGGTCCCGGTACAGTAGTTAGTTGGTCAAGCTTCTCACAAATACCAGTCGATTTCACGGACGTGGTGGAAGATGCGGTGTGGTTTTCACTAAAATGGTCAATCCCAGCAAAGAAGTCCAAGCGTGTGTCGGTTGTCAACTGAGAAAATGGCAGAATGGAACAGCACCTGGATGTTCGTAACCCAAGCTAAATCAATTAAGCCTTTTAAAACACGTTTCAGAACACGTTTTGCACCGCTTCGTCAGTACTTTTCATCCGTGACCGCTATTGACAATGAAAAAAAGAATAAAAACGTCTCTAGTGGTAAAGTGGGACGAACAAGGCAACTGCTACTCACTGTCGGTGCTAAGATAGCCGATGATTAAAATCAAGACCTTTGGGTATGACACGAGATTCAATGGTAACAAAACCCGGTAGTTAGTTTAAATCCGAAAAGGCATTAGGTAAGCTGAGCTGAGGCGTGCCTTTTATCGCCACTTCCCGCAACAGCGTTCAAACGTTTCGCCGAGGGTGCCGTTTACCGCACCTTACACAGTAAATGCATGTAAACCATAATTTCATGGGCTGCACTTACCTTCTAGCTGCTACATACCCGTGTCCGCCACGGTAACATGCGCCCATCGCGCCAGCACTTCGACCAGGGCGCCCCACACAGTTGTCGCGCGACCTTGAGAGTAACCTTCACGGATTCAAGGATCAAGGCTTCCACTCTATTTTCGCGGGTGGGTTTTGTTCTTGTCGTTTAGCGAGTGTTGTTCACATAAAAAGCGCAAACAAAAGGTAGTGAGGCAGTGCTCTTTAAGTCCTCAGAGTGGACCAGTAAGCTTACCAGTGCCAGAACTCATGGTGCAGTGAGAAGAACACGTTTGAAGAGAGCCCGAATCCCTTTCGGCGTTTATCCTCGTGATGATTTTTGGCCCATTCTCACTATTAACGACGAAGTTATCCTCTCCGAAGGACATACGGACGCATTCATCGTCATTTAGAGGAAGATACCAATCCAAAGACCATTGTTCCGCAGCGCACACATCTATTTGGAGGGCGCTGGCATTTGAACTCCAGGATTCCACTTCGTCCGCAAAAAGTAGACATGGTCTTGAAAGAACATCTGGGGGGTCGTTGATGTAGATCGGAAAAAGCAGTAGCTCATTAACGGAGCCACGAGGAAATCCAATAAGTACTGGCATCGGATGATTGTAGGTCAAGTCCAGTTTTGTTTGGAATTTTCTGTCTGACTGGTACACCCTGATCTGGTGTAGAGTATTGTTCTGCATCGATAAGACTAGATTTTGTGAAGCAGTGGGTCGTGTGGAACCCCATCAATTGCTTTTAGGAGGTTGAAGACGCCGAACACTTCGTTACGGCTACCCGGTTTAAGCTTGGATGGTGCATGCAAGCTCACGAAAAACGGCCGAGAAATCCTATTTATGGTATCACGGCACCAGTGCGAAGGTAATATTGCGCACGCTCAACAGACCCAAACAGATTCTTCTTTGCAGATACCGTGAAAGTTACAAAACAGGGCCGTCCTACTGAGAGCCCGAGGATAGAATCGCAGTTCGCTTCGCCACAAAACTGATATCGTCGCAGGCAAACAAGTATCGACAACGGCAACCACAGAACACAGTGTCCAACCAAAATCCGTCAAAGTTACAAAAATAATTCAATAAAATTAGAGGGTTTTCAGTCCCTCAGATCAGGACTGTTGTGCTAATTAACTGCCACATATGGTGGAGAACGAGGGCACATTTTTTCGTATGCTGTATTCTACGCCATTCCTTGAGGCTTTTGGCCCATCCGAATGCGTGCTGGTCTTTTGGGTAAAAGACCACGTCAGCCATGTGTACTCTCTGGACAACGGTCCTGTATAACTCTTCCCCTGAGGCTAGTCCCAGTCGCGGTCTTTGCAAGAGAGATGCGCATTCCTCTGTTGCCTGCCCGGCAATTATATCAAGTCAACTTACTTTGGGTTTTCCGGCGCATCGGCGTGTGAAATAAATCCTCAGCACACAATATCCTCTCTATCCGAGCGGAGCGTTTATTCGCATCTCGTCAACGATGTGTCTTTCGTTGATGATGATGAAATCCAGGAGAGTTGATAGTTGTTCTGCAGGGTATCCGGGGATGCGAGGACATGGTGAGTCCCTATGCTTTGTTAAACGAGTTTGATCAGCGATACTGCAAAACCTTAAGTAGACCCGACGCGTCGTATCTGAAAGAAGAGTCTTTACGGTGGTTAAATAACCTACCAGGAAGAGTTGTGTGACGAAGTAGCTGGGGCACCGTTGTTCAAAATTTGTATGAGAAATTAATCATGTTCTGGAATGTTTGGGCAGTAATGGTAAGCCACTTCGAGAATAAGCGAATCGGGGGGTCCGGTTCTGATAGAACGCAGATAGAATCTGGCAGTTTCACGTCCTCAAGGGCACTCTTCAGTGTGGAAGTAGACGCTCGTGGGTGGGACCTGCGTGAAGAATTCGGTACTTCTATGATATTGTCTGCTGCGGAGGTAAGCGAAGACAATGCTACACGTTTTGAACGCCCCGTACACGTTAGTCTGGCCCGTTTCCGGGCGCCGCTGCATTTTCATTCAAGGGTTCCGCGATGGTTGATTGTAGACTGCAATCAAATGTCGCATTTGGTCGCCCTGCCGTGCTTTCAAGAGCCCGAAGGGATGTAAATTTGACTGGGTTGGACCCTAGTTTGAGGTCAGGTGAGTTAAATCCAAGCAGGAGTCTGTTACGTGCCTCTCTCTGCCTGCTATGGTCACGAGTTTGCGCGGGTAAAGAGCAATCTTCGGAAGAATATTTGATTGTTGAATAATCCTTCTGTGTTTTGCTGGCCAACATCGTCTTATTCTCTATGACGGAAAAAGGGTAAGTAGAAGCATAAATATTTGGCGGCTTCTCATCATGCGTAACTGCCCTATGCAGACTTTGTTAAGCCACCGCCAAAAAGCCATGGTATTAGTTTTTTGGCGTGATTTTTCGTGACAACGTCGGCAGAATGAGCAGCAGGTTTTTGTTAAAAGAGCCGGTAAATATATAGCGAGCCCAATAACACACTAAACCGGATCAAAAACAGATGAATTGCGTCATGTATAACACATATGCCTGATTATCCTGGAGAATGGTCCCAAGTGAAGATACTTCATGCTCCTGTCGGTTTGAACGCCGTGGGGTTCTTGACAGCCGCGTCAGAGAGCTGATTGTCCTTCGCAGCCAGCGGAGTCGGGATGGCTAGCAATGAATTCCCGTTCAGGGAAAAGGATTTATTAGTTAGTTCCGTCCAAGCGACTGTATTTTTTTGTTTGTGTCCTTGAGAGCTTTGTGAAAAAGGTTCCGATTTTGCGTCTAGTGTTCCAATCCGTCTCACGATTGAGAATCTGTGCACCGCGAGAACTGAGTACAAGCTGATAGTTGACCACAGGGGACACAGAAGAT
>NW_008751675.1:945458-991463 GCF_000715545.1 Opisthorchis viverrini | reverse complement strand
ACATGGAAATTAGCGAGCGGAAACAACGTGGAATTTCAATTGTTTTAGGACTGCAAATGTTAGTACGCGGATGCTATACCTGATTGAAATTACAATCGGAAAAGTGCTCCAAATCACTACTTCTCTCTTTATTGCCCGGACGTTCTTTGTGCCGAGGACTATTAAAATCCATCAGACCTGGAAGCATGGGTCGATACTAACAGCTAGGCATCCTTATATTATGACGGCACAACACCAGCCGATCCTGTCTGGCCTAGATCCGATGCTGACCGCCAATTTAGCCGCTCTTGTTGATCAAAATTTCAAACCGAATAAGAAGCTATTTTGTTTTTCAATGACCTTCAAAATATCTGGGGTGTTTTCTGGAAGAGGTTACGAAACGTCTGCGTACTATCGGTTCTACTCGCCTTCCAGGATAAGGACCGCCTGACCAACTACAGCCGCAGTTACTGTCGAAATATCTCGCGACTCCAACTTGACCCTATATCTGATCTTTTAAACAAACCAAATGACCCGGGAGCATCAATAGCAAACTACGAACCCAAGTTATCCTACGACGTCGGCCTGTACAGCGTTATTATGAAATGTGAAAGCCTGCATTATAGCTTTTCGTCGAATCGAAAGTGTAATTTTGTGAAAAATCATCCCTGCTTCATCTGCTTCCATTAAACCAGTTTCGGCTTTTCTCTAAACTGTCAATGTCGCAAGAGCCTGCACTGTTTGCTGTATTTACAATGATAAAGTGGACTCGCTATATATATATATATTAATATACCCCGCCATACGGTTCTTTGCAAGACAAACACCAAAAGGTGAACACGGTCCTTCTAAAGATGAAGAAAAGCGCCCGCAAATTGTTGTCTTGTTTGGTTCGAGAAACACAAAGTGGAAAACATAATGAAGCCTGTGACACAATAAAATAGTCTCTTGATATCGAATAACCTGTTTCATTACAACGGCACTGTCGGATTACTATCTTTGTCAAATCATAGCAGTCCAGCTAGTTCGTAGATTTATAATTCATTTTTTTGACTGACATAATTGCACATTCTGGAGAATAGTTACACGACTCAAATCCAGCTGTCTACCTACGCCTAGATTTGTTCCTGCGTCTGGCTGTGTCTTTAAGGGGCTTTCTGCGTCACCACAGCTCTTTATCTTGCCCCAGGTGATCGTAAATTTAGTCTGGGATAAACGACATCGCATAACTGGTCATCTTAATCGAAATGGTCATTTGCTTCCCCGTGTTCCAGAATTATTACGGGTTTGCGAGCTTTCTGAGTGAAGTAGGCAACCGAATGTCCCGAATCTTTGTGACTTCAGCCCTGATGTGCTTTCTGATAAATTCAAAGCCACATCAGTTCGACAACCATGCAAATCGGCGATATTGAATGTCTCTCCCGGCACTGCCAACCACGTCCGAAAGTTTTGTCAGAGATTAATACCACCTTCTGTCACTTGGACCCTGTCGGATAGCAATGCCGGGCCATAGCAAAGACGGTAGCTCTTTCAGAGGGACACATAATGGACCGGTCAAATTTTGGTCGTGATCGCAAATGGACCTGCAAACTGTGGAGCTACCAACACAACGAGCGTGCGATAATGCTCAGGTCTGTAGTTCGAAAAACGGAACAGATATGAAATTTGACAAAATATCACCTAGATTCGCTTATTTCGAACGGCGTACTAGGTGTACACGTCTTGAGTACATCGTTTGGACCATGAAAATGCTCTCACGGCCCGCTCCTACTTTCAGATTGTGGTTTAATTTCGTCCTATCTGTGTTTTCGTTTATGTGAGCCTCACGTCGGTACTCCGAAGATTAAAGTAAATAACAGTATTTCAGTGCACAGCTGCCACGAATCTTTAAGGAAGTACGAGAATTAGGTTACTGATTGTTTGCCCATACCTAGAAAGGGTCGGTCCATAGGTCAGGACACTATCTTTGTGCCATAATTGCTGGGTTATCTCAAGATCCGACCAGTTCCCGCGAGATTCATTCTTATAAATTCCGAATGTGGTTAATACTACTTATCTCTTATTGAAGAAGTGTTTGTATCCCAGTATATCTGGCCCGAAAAGTTCGAAATACATCCAATATTAACAAAGTAACGGGAGTTGTTATGCACTAAAGATGTACTTGTAAGATATAAGCAGTTTCCCTAGAAAGGAAAAGTTCCACAATTCGTATGTCTACCCTCTGAATAGAGCCGGTCAGCATTAGATCACGCGTAGTGAATGGATTAGTTGAAAAACGAAGGCCGCCATATCAACTTAAGGCAGATATTGCTCAGCACGATGATTAATTCTCTATAGCTGAATGGTTGCGTGTTCAAAGTTTTCTTTGAGAAGCTTTGGGCTTAGAAATCTAGTAAGATTTGTGGGGCTTCTGGTGCTTTCAAGCTAAGATTAGCTTCACACAGTTCGTGGAATTCAGAGCAAAGTAAAGTGTTCAAATCACCATAGGGGAGTTGAAGCTTCTTTGAATTCGAATCGCTGTTCCAACAAGATGGACATTTCAGGGTTCTCTCCTCACTTGGTGCACTCAGAGTAGTTCAGGTTTGAAGATCGATGGCTCGCTCATGTTTCAGAAACCCCCTAATTTTCAGTGATTTTAGTTAGTCCTGAGGGTATCACAAAGCCCTGTGGCCTTTTTGGTTCTCTGCATATATTTGTGTAGTAACAGCACATTTTTTCTGCGGAAATTTTGGACCACTCATGCCTAGAGTGCAAAACAGGGCGTATAGGAGAGCTGATATTTTTATATGAGGGATCTCGGAATCTTATCTGCAAGAAAAACGGAACTTCGCCACAAAGTATTTTGTTTCCGTTGCTTTAAAACGATACGCTGGTCAACAAAAATCCAACCAGTTTTCTTGCTGCCCGGAAGTCTTATCGTACGTTTCCAAGGTGCCCGTATTGTCTGCAATAGGGTTTGTTTCTAGCTTGATTTTGGTTGATGTCGGCAATGAAGCCCTTCTCCAAATTCAGAAATATTAAAAAATATGCTGATTGAGGCATCCAAAGAAATAATTTTACCCAGTTTAGCGACCAGCCTATCGCATAAGTTTGATTTACAGGCCTTGAACGTATTAGGTGAATCATTGTGCTAAAAACAATCAGTCAGCCACTGGTTAGTTCAGTTCGTAAGAGTATGTCAATCCATTTTCTACCGAAATCAGTGGTAATGTATTGAGCAAATTTCATCCGTCTGTTCGTCTGATTAGAAAAGATATTCCGACATCTACATATTAGGCCCCACCGATGCCTGAGAGGGTCTCTGTGCCTCATATCCTCTCAATAAACACTAAACAGAGAAGATAGTTTTGAACCGCATTCAAATTAAGTAGGCAAAGAAATGAGTGACTGAGTACCGTTCCGTAGAGCAGCTTTGTGCAATGTATTTGTTACCAGCTTCCATTTATTTTGGTAAACAATGATGTTCTTCAAAAGAAAAAGAAGAAACGGAA
Organism: Opisthorchis viverrini; assembly: GCF_000715545.1. Classification (NCBI taxonomy): domain Eukaryota; kingdom Metazoa; phylum Platyhelminthes; class Trematoda; order Opisthorchiida; family Opisthorchiidae; genus Opisthorchis; species Opisthorchis viverrini. The sequence continues at coordinate 987,993 of NW_008751675.1, read as the reverse complement.
GCAAATTTGTTAGACTTTCTGGGTGAAGAATCACTGAAACCAAGTAAGGTGTTCTTAGCCACATTATGGCATCGAATCAATTATTAACTGCACCAACTGAATTCCCGTTTCATGATGTTCGTTTTCTGATTACTCAAATACAGGACAACCTGTCTTCTCCTGTGTCTGATCATTGCAACACTGACAACCTATCGAGTTCAAACCTGGCTTACTCACTACAGTAATCTAGCCCCCAAGATGGTTATCTCCGCCTATGACGAACATCAGAGAGAGCTGCCCTTTCCGCTCGTCACTCTATGCAATATCAATCCAGCAAGGTAAGCTTGTTCACATACACACACACACACACAAACCGTCTGTACATGTATGTGGTAAGAGGTCATGGTCAGATTTTCTTGGATGTTGTTTCCGTGGGCTTTTCAACTGTCGCAAAAATTGAAGGTCTGCACGCAATTATTCTATCCGTTTTAGAGTAACTCTCTCATAGTTGCGGTGTAAACCGGTTGCTCAACTGGAGGTAGTGGCCAAGCACAAAGTGCTCTGAACCGATGGCCAATTTATTGTATCGCTCAGTATAGGATACAGTATATTTATATAGTATACAGTATATATGATGGCCAATTTATTGTATCGCTCAGTATAGTATACAGTATAGTATAGTAGTACAGTATAGTACAGTATAGTATACAGTATATATATAGTATATAGTAGTATAGGACTTGGTCTCAGTGAGGTTTCCCTCGGACTATTTTGGATTTCTACCAGAGATGAGTAGCCTAAAGATCATGCGCGTCGTTTGAGCTTGAAGCATACCTATAGTGCGAGAGTATATGAATTTAGATCCGGTTGTACACATCATCCGCACAGCAAGGTGATTGCATGGTAATTGCACCTCTAGACACGTAGTCAACCCTCGCTAGTGTTGCTCTCTGGCAAATTCAGTAATTTACGTTCCTTAAAATGGTAAAAGAAAATATGTCGTACCGACTGTAGCACAAGATCCCCTTATATTTCGCTTTCTCAAGCAACCTAACCTCACCCAACCAAAGTGTTTTTGTGACGAGCGAACGACGTTCCTGGTAGGAAATGTAGAACTAATTGCGGAGTAACTAGAAATGCAATAAAAGTACGTCTTTTTCTAGCCTCCAGGTAACGAAGATTGAAGGTCACGTTCCCATCAGTGACGGCAGTCACTTGATTGTTCTTGTATTTCCCATCGATACCACTAAGTAGCTCTGGTGATCGACCAGGACTTTTTTCGTCGACGAATTGCGTATGTTCATTCGGTCGACTTCTTTTGAGATAAGAAGTCCAGGAGAATATAGTGTGGAGAAAAAACTACACCTCGAAGGCGGAAACAAAATTATCGACCTCCGACTTATCGAACCGGTGTTGTTACTAACGCACTCTGATTTCACATGAAACTCACCGCATCTATTCTTAATATGTTTATAACTGATGTAGTTTTAGCGCTACTAGTGAACCTGCTGTATGAGTTACAATGAATAAGGCGTGCATGTCATCCAGAAACCCGACTGAAATTGGGAGGGAGGTCAATGTCTCAAAGCTACAAACTTCATAGAACCTCCTGTTTGTTAGACGATTGGTCTGCCAGGCGAGGTCCCAGGATTTCTAACTGTCAACCCACCAGAAAACTTAAGTAACAACTGTCAGCTTTGTACTTGCTTCAGACAACAAACGTTATCTAGTTCTCACTGTTTCTGTTGTCTAGAGGACTCGTACTGTACAATCCGAACTCACCCAGTCAAGTCACGCGCGGAGTGGACTACGAGCTATTTTCCGATGCAGTTCAAGGTCGGGTGACAGAGAATCCGCCAAAAGGGAAACTGGAAATTCCCATCTACCGTCTTATGGATCAAGCGTCACACCAGTTGGTGGATATGCTGAAATTGTATGTACCGTTTTGTGAATTTAATAACCCTAATGGTTATGCGAGAACTTCAGCTACTGTTCACGTTATATCTGTCTTATAATTTACATGAAGAGTAAGAAAATAATGGATATTCGCTTCTAATCCCATAAAAAGTGATCACATTTCCTCTGTCACATTCCACAAAAATGCGCACCTCTCGGCACGGCTGTTAGACACAGAGTTGGTAAAAGTGGGTTGGCAGAAAGGCTAAGAGTGATGCATCAGACGGCCAGAGTTCCGTTTTCAACACAGACGAAGGTATGCGTTGCCGATGAGCTCTTTCCCAGTTCTCCTCTTTGATGACTGTTCACACTGCAGGTGACCTGGAAATCAATCGCCCAATCGAGATAGCACGAAAATTTTTTTCTGTCTGTACTTCTAAACGTTAGAGAAACAACAATGGTATTGGAACTCAGATGTCTTTTGGAAGATGGGGGAAAACCAGCGGTTTTTAAAAAATTTACCTATGTAACATTCCGTTTTTGTACAAAAACTTCAGATTTACGCAGCTAAATTGATGCCACCTGGGAAGCGGGAGGCAGCTGAACTCGTGTACATTTCGTTTATGGTGAATTTCTTTAGAAACTGCTGTATAATGAGCCAACGGCCACAGCCAGTCTTTTGGCAATCGGAGTGTTGCGGATAGACCTTTTATAAGCCGTCCCTCCTCGGAAGAATGCAGCATCACTGCTTTCATAAATATGGACATACTGGCCGCCTGGAAGAATCGCCTCACTACCTTGACGCCCATCGCAGAGGTTAGTATCACTTCACCTCTAGACCGCCCTGTAATACGATTACTCGCAGTACGGGGACTCGCTGTTCTTCCTCGGGCTGCTCTCCGTTGGCTTTCCTGGCATAGTTGAACTTTTCAAACTGAGTTCCTGCCAGTAGGGTCCGCATGATTACTTCAGTATAGCTTCAGTATCGAAGCCCGACCAATACGACAAGGCGACGGCTCTAAATTGGGGTATTTAAGATAATTAGTTAGGTTTCAGCGCAGCAACTGGAAAGTTTCTGCAGGACTAACAGCATGATCAGAAAAAGTCAGATAGTTTTCTGAAATTAGTCTTTTTAGTTACACGCGTATGGGCATTTTTCGCGGGTTGTACAATAAGATATCTTGCAAGGACGGTGGAATGACAAACTGTCCTTTAGCTTCATGCCAAGAATGAGTGTTGACTGGAAGATTATCCATTAATTCGTTGCTCCGCGAGTCACTTTAACACATGTTTTAAGCCTGTCTGATATCACCTTGGCCACAAGACCACCTTTGGAGATGAAACCAGTGTTATTGACCGTGCAGTTTTTCCTTTAAAGCGGGTCGAAAGGCCATTCAAGTTTGAGCCGTTTTAAACTTCTGTTCAGTTTGTCGTCCTGGTAGATGCCTGTTGCTCTATCCTGGAAACCGTTCATTATTTCTACCATCGTTTACGGGAACAAAGCTCACAGAATGGAGTCAATGCACATCCCAGGTTTATTGCTTATGCGCAGTTCGCTGAAGTGTCCCAGTGATTCTTCCAGTCATCCGGATTTTAGGAAGCTAATGCACTTTTGCATTTCTGGCTCTAGAGTGACCTTGACGCCTACCAGAATTTCGTTAGTACATCTGGGATGAAGACTGTAACATCACTGACGTGGCGTCTGCCAGCAGCGAATGTCTCCAGAACAGAATTCATCGAAGAGCTCTCAAACCTGTTCATGAGTATGTCATTTGGCAATAGGTTAAGTGGGGACCGCCTGGTCAAACCATCTTTCTCTCTGAAAACTTTGTTGTCCAGTGGAAATCGCATGCGGTACTCCAAAATATTGAAACCCCTTCCAAGCTGTCATTTGGGATACTGATACCCAGTCCGTTAGTGTCGAAAGAATTATAGCAGCTGTCTGCAATTCCATGCAGTGGTACAGAGGTGAAAAGTTATGCGGTATTAGATGAAAACATTTTCTACCCGGTGGTTGGCGGATGCTTAATCATGCCAACGAAATCACAACCAATTGACGGATAAACGTCTGGTCAAATCCCTTTTTCCAATTACCAGTTAAGAAAGGATAAGCCATGAGGGCGTTCAAGTATCCAAAATCGCTTTTATTAGAGCTTCATCCTTACATATTTTTCAAGGAATATAAAATGACGGTAATACTCTTCCACTCCGTCATAAATGTCTGCCTTTGGTTGCGTCATTATTATTAAATTATTATTATTTTAAATTTTGTTTTCTTTTCAATCGATTTTCCAATTCATCTCTTTCTGTCCCGTTCTGCCAAATGGCTCAACTAATTGAGTAGTAATTTTGTCACTTTTGTTCACCATAACGACCTCACCGTCTCTGTCGGTGTCTGTAGATAAGAAAATCGCTGTTACTTTACAGCTCCTTCACTGCGTTCTGCGTGTTTCTATGATACTAATTCCCACCATCTCGTCCAAAATGGTCAAATATTAATGATGTGAGATTTCTAAGTAAGATTTTCTGTGTTCCATTTTTAGTTCAATGTAATACCATAATCATGTCCCACTTATTAGAAGCATGGTTAAGATCAGGGTCGAAAACCGAGTATTTCGTATATTTTTGCATGAAACTACTCAATTTTCCCACGTGGACATTGTGATCTTGGTGAAACACACGCTTCCGTCTCCTTTCACCTGGCACACAATTTAGCGTACTGAGACCTGCTGCTACTCTTGTCGATCATTCTTCATCACTGTCTGACGTCTTCCGTTCTGCTCAAGAAATTGCAGAATCTCCATTGTTGTTAGGCTAATAGAAAGTTTGTTGTTATCACGCAACGAATCTGTAGCATACCGGCTCTTATCTATAGCCTGTTTCTATTGTTACCCTCACACTCCTGGTGCTAGATGACGTTATGTTCTACTCATTTCAAAAATCCTTATTTAATCTACGAGGAAAATTAATGCAAATTTAGGCTATTCCTATGCAGCACTCGTTCTTCGCTTGGAGATAAACTTCATTCTACTAAATATTTTACAAGACTGCCTCCATTCTGTTCATGTCGGATACCTTACTCTTCTATTTGAAGCATCCATGGGACGATGGTCACCTTGAAATGCAACAGGTCTTGAACAGTTTAATTTGCTTGCTCTTCCGTCTTTTCTGAAGGGTAGTGTCTGTTCACTCTCCTAGAGAGGAATGGGCTAGGTGATATTTGTCAATGCAAGAATCGCAAAGGCCAGAATCTAGTTTGCTAATTCGTACCACCTATGGCATCGAAAAAGCATACCACTAGGTCTCAAGGGCCACATGTATCAGGCCACACTAAGGGCTGTCTTGTTGTATTGTTGCGAACCATGGCCTCTGAAGACGGATGATGTGAGGCATCTTCGGAGTTTTGGCCACCAGCGTCTCAGGAGTATTGCTGGCGTCAGCGAATTTGTAATGAGATAATTACAAAACGGGATTCGGTTGTGCGGCAGGTACTTAAATCTGAGAAAACACCCAGCACCACCGACTGGGATAGCCCGGCCATGTGTTACGCATCCCAAAACACCATCTGTCGAAACGAGTATAATTCGCCGTATCTCCTTCAAAATGGTGTAAACCTCGAGGTGGACAACTGGCAGAAGAATGCGAAAGAGATTGAAGAGAGTTTGAGCATTGTTGGTGCAATACTCCTTCTAGGATGGGGTCCCTCACCCACTCTTTTCTCTTATCGGCATTACAAGGCTTTAAATGCAATGAAATATACTCTGTGACTGTCCGACAGTGAAGCACTACTGTCAACACTGATGTTGCTGTCTGTGATGATGATGCTGGTGGACCGCCTGACACTGCAGTAGGAAAGAATGATTTGTTCTCTCTTTGTTTCTTAGCAGTGGCAGGCATTGCCTAGATGCCATCAACTCCTTGCCGTCGGCTCATCGAGTAAATGATGGAATGGTTTTCATTTCTAATTCTGTGGGTTCAGCCTGGTGTCCATGGTTTTAGAAGCAATGGCTTTTTGTTCACACTGGCCTTATTGACACGGTGCCCATCACAGTCCGTGTTTCTTAACGTTTGTTGCGAAATATCGTGTACCGTTTGAGTGATTTCCCAGTCTGAGTACTCTATTTTGGAAATTAGTTGAGAAAATAATGAACTAGTAGTGACTTCGATAAAGTTCCAAACAGCAATACTTTATTAACATAGAATTCTCATTCATCTTCCCCACCCCGCATTTATCCAGAAATCAACTACAATTCATGAGCAACCCAAGTACAGGATGTCATTCTTTCGTAGATTTCGTTTCCCTTGTCAACTCGTCTCCTACCAGCGAGCAGAAATACATTTTTTGATGCCGCTTTCTAGTTGACAAAAGGATGTGAACACGTATGTGAACACATCAGTGGCTGTGACCACGCGTGCGCGCGCACACACACATCTACACAAGACACTCGTAAACACAGAGCAGTCCAATCATATTTTCAAATCTGTGCAAAGTCTTCAACACTTCCTGAGCTACTATGGTTACGGTTTTTGTTTAAACGCAAAATATACTCTCTGAAAATAACCGGACTTCAGGGTGCTGAAAAAAATCTCTATGAGCCTTTTCACTGTGAAGTGTTTTACTAACCACAAGAAGCTAAGGAAACGAGTGTGGCTGTAGATTTCCGCTGGTCCTGTCAGCCTCGTTTGGAGTAAGTTCGTTAGGAGGGCAACGGCATAACCGACCGGAAGTGGAAGAAACGAGGACCGTTTGGTTGTGACAAGAACGACATACATCTGTGCACACTGGCGAGTAAGCCAGAGCTGCATAGCGGCCGCGGTTTGCCGCTGTAATGGGTTCCCATGGTTATCAGACTTTATTTCTCTTCAAGTAAGGCGACGTCTATTGCGCCTGGCAACCTGTTTCCCGGTAGCTTTACACTGCCGAATCCGTGTATTATACTGCAGTCTGCAGTGTGCGTATAACTTGCATCGTCAACTGCTAATAAAGAAAAGAAATAGGCTTGCCTTACGAAAAACAGCGTGTTCGTGGAAAAATTCGAATTAAGTTTGCATGCTTCAAGCAATATATAGAATAGATATGCCCTGTTTCCACAGGCTGAACCTTTTATCAGTAGCCTGCTCAGTTTATTAAAAATCGTTCATCAGTAGCACCCTTTCGGTGCCTAGCTGCCATGCCACACGAAGGAGGCACGAGGGCTGGGATACTGCCAGGTAGCCCAAAACTAGACAGTGGAAGTCGAGTGGCAGAGGTCGGGTTCGAACCACGGACCTTCCGGGTCAGTAAATTCGCGCTCTAACCACTTGGTCCATCTCGCCCCCGTTCAGATTACTACGAGTATAGCAAACTTATAGGGCGGAATAAATACGTCTACTGCATCCCGACCAAATCTTAATACTGGCACATTGCTTTGGTAAACTTTACACTTGTCCTGTTTACGATATTAGTTGGCTCTTCAGCTACCTGACTGCCACCAATTTCCTATGTAAGGTACAAAAGTAAACTTTTGATTTGTGTGTGGATTGTCGTAGATACCTGTTCGTGTTGGCAGCCAGCTGACCAGCAAGAGAGAAGCCAGAGGAGTGTGTACTCCTTTGTTCGATCAACAAGGCAGGTATTAGTGCTGTCTATACAGCACAAAGTTTAAGACATTACTGCATGCTAATTTTCCTTGGTGATTCATACGACGATGCATGTTGGAATAGCATCCTCAGTAGACTCCAAAGTTTTGCCCTCAACAAGATGTTTCTCTTTGGAAGGTTGACCCACTTGAACTGTACTGAGTTACTGAAATTCCACTTGCATGCGGGTACTTCCAACCACTTTCTTGAGGTGTCTGAAGCAGTCTGTCTGAAGTGATCAGTCACGCACAGTCATGATTTTAGCGCGTTTCTAAATTTTGTCTATTGCACACATTACCTTCGTTCAACGGTTCGGTTATGAATTATCATATCAGACATTGTTTTCGTATCCGAGACTAATTTTAACTGCCAGGGTACGCTCTGTCAAATACTGCACCTCAGTACAGCCGTAACAGTTAACCATAAAACCTGAATCAATGAAAACACATTGTGTTGTCTTCTCTATGGAAGTGTATCAGCCTTTTGAGGAACCATAAGTTGCATCTCTTCAAGTTTTGGTGGGTTCGTTTACACAAGGGATCATTGCAGTGCAAAAATTCTGTGCGTCCAAAACTTGTTCCTAGATGAGGGCGTTTCATCCAGAGGAAGAAGCCTCTCGATTGTTCGAACCTGAATATTCTCAAGGACGATGAGCCCAGGAATGAATAAAACGGCTGTCCAAGGCTACTTTGATCACGTAAAAGGAAGCTAAAACTTTCCCAGACGGTTAACTTTATGCTTAGCTGGATGTCAGTCACAAGCAATCCAACCAGAGAGAAGCAACACAAGTTTCATTATGTTATCGACAGAAGTACTGTGCGCTGGTCACTGCCGTCTTCCTGGATGGGGACCCCGAGACGAGCCACATCAATGACTAGAGACATTGTCAGACATGGTCCAGTCGAGCCCTCAATGGCGCTTGTGCATTCAACCTATTGCCTGCAATGCATATCTCCTTTTCCAACCCCTCATTTGACAGCCCACTGACAGTGCTGGATTTATGCACCAATTTATCAGCTCCCGCCTGCAATGCGCAGCTACCTACCCACCCACCCCCCAAATCATCGGTGAACGAAACTGCGGCAGCTACAACCACTGTACGACGAGTACGGGGTTATCACAGCTGACAATGATGATGATGATGATGATGATGATGATGATGATGATGATGATGATGATGATGATGATGATGATGATTGTGCTATTAATACGAATAAGAACATGAATAAATCACTCATTTTCAAACTAGTATTCTATATTACTTCGAGACTGTTTCTGGCAAAAATGAATAAATCCATTTTTCGCTTTTTGAAAACTGGTGGCGGTAAGCAGTAATTTGGATTTAGCTCACTTCACCCCCATGAAGTTTCCCTTTTGGTGGAAGGTTCCGGTGTTGACTTTGGAAAACAAAACGCTGAGCATACACGTAGTTTTAACGCTCCATTTTCTGACCGGTACGCATGTATCGCATGTAGCATTTAACATTATAAAAGTCAACCTATTAAGATAAGGCATAAGATGTCGTAGTCAAGTATGCGTGTTTTTTGGGCAAAAGAACTACTCGATATCCAGAAATTGGTAAGATCCATGTTCAGCGCGGTCAAACTTGGTTGCCTATTGTTAACTCTAACTCTTCTGTGCCTCTCGGATCAAGAAGGCCTACAAGTGCTGACCGCTTTGCTAGTTGTTTATGACATCCAATGCGCAACACCTACTCATGTAGGTGGTAATGCGCTGCGCTTGTCTAAATGGACTAGCAAACAATGTACAAGGTAGCTCGCCCTGGGCGGTGGGTGCAAAGTTCTGCGTTCAATCTTAGTCCCCCTAGTCGACACGGGACAAGGTATTCAGGCCAGTACGGTTTAGATCATACACCAGGTGCCGAAAAACGGGTCAAGGGTGGTCAGATTAAGTAATCTGGCGGTTGACAAGGGTATTGTCATCCTGCTACACACACCCGAACGTTTTGCACAAGAGAGATCTCCAGCTGAACTGGCCCAGCTTCTCGACTGACACCAAGCCATTTCCCAGCATAGCCCGGATATTTAGTTGTATGATAGATGACGATTGCTACAATTACGGTATAATACTGATTGCTGTGTGCTGTGCTTCTACACGACTATCCGGGAAGGCTACTCCGCCCGACTACATCACTATCAAGTTAGCCTACGTGCTTCGATAGGTTTGGTCGAAACCGTATGCGCAAACACATCTATCCGATTAATCTGGAGACCCAGGATACTCAGGTGAATCTCTAGTTCATCATTCTTCAAGTATGTTGATGATAACCACAGTAAGTACGGTGTTCACTGAGCAGATGACACAGGCGTCACACACAAACGTTACTACTGTATAAATATTTGCTGTTAGCATGTGGTTCATTGTAAATCGGAATCGGGTGACACAGGATGGATGCTGAGTTGGGATGGTACAGTGAAACATTCTCTGTGGGAGTGATAACGAAAGGTGTCGGTACAGAGATCGACTATCATCCCAATGAGAGACAATTTTGACATAGCAAATTAGGTTGAGGTGTACCATAGCTAAGAGATCCAAGGTATCCAATTAAGGTACGAAGTTGACTGAAATCGAGATACCACACTTACTTGGTACAATTCGATAGGTAGTAGGTTGCAAGAGGGTTTGAGTACCGAATGAAACATGAAGCGGCCTGATACAGCGGACACAGTGGAAGCGGTCTACCAAAAACGAAAGGCTCAGCTAGGTTCAGTTGATTCTCTTGTCAACCTGAGTTCGTGTGCAATTGAAAATCGCTGTCGAAATCTGTCTACTATCTGGGTTTGATGATAAAGGACGCTCGGGGACAGCGCCTACATGATGAGCTCTAAGAAGGACGTGACTGTTCGCGGGCTTTAAAAGAATTTGCATCGCTTTCATGATGAAGAGTTAGATGCGCACTGATACACAGATGACACAGCTACCCTGGAATTTATCTTCACCAAAATACAATTAAATTAAATAATCTTACTGCATACGTCCCACAGTTTGGTATGTTATTGAAAACTGTAAAATGTAAGGGGCTGTCACAGAAATGAGTAGTATACAATCCGAAACTCATGAGGTGAAGGGTGGCTGTAGCAGTCCTGGTGACCTAGATGACCGTCAGATGCGGGGCTTTTTCCAACCGGTGACATCCGTGGCGTGGGGGTGAAAGCAATATCTGTGAAGGGTTGGGTGTACTGTAATATAATTCTCTCTCTATTGTTATATGAATGATTAATCTGACAACTGCGAGCTGAGCGTGTTAGAAAAATGTTAGGACTAGGCCCTTTTCTGCCCTCGGAACTTGCTTCTGGTGAGAACATCGAATCAGTAACACTGGAATACTATGAATGCTTCTAAAGGGAAAGCCTCTTACGTAAGAGCTGAACTGATGTCCCTTCTTATGTCACGCCAACTTGGTCGCGTGCCTGGTTTTCATTGACTCGAATTCCTTCCTCTACAAACAACGAGCTCCAGAAGGTTTAGTGGACAGAACAATATATCCTACGAGTTGATGTACTGGTTTTGAAAACCAATCATCTAAATGTCGGAGATTTCTTACAAAAGAATTTCTGCAAAGTTCGGAGCCCGCAGTCGATTTCCGAGTGTCCTACCAAAATGAGAGCCGCTCTGTTGTAGCGAGATGGCTCAGGTGGTTAGAGCGTGAATTTACTGACCGGAGGGTCCGTGGTTCGAAGCCGACTTCTGCTTCTCGATTTCCCCTGTCTAGGCTTGGGCAGCCCTTATACTTCCTTCGGGTGGTATGGCAGCTAGGCACCGGAAGAGTGTTACAGCTGAACAATTCGACTTTTTGTTGAAGCATTCAGTAAGATGACTTCATTATTGACGTAAGAGGAAGTGAAATGGAAAACTCCATTCCCACTGACAATGTCTTTGCGAGAAAAAAATAATCAGTAATGCAGTAGAATTCAGTCTTCACCAAAGGCTATGTAAGTGTTCAGATAAAGACCTCTCATGGCACTCACGTGGCTGCCTGCTATATGTATGTACGATCAAGTTGGGACTGACTGCACCTTAGTGTCGGTAATGTGTCATCCACCAGGCTCTCGGTAAGAATGGGTTTTGTTTGCCGACTGTCTCGTATTGACAACATCACTCTGCATCTTTTACCGCCCCCTGTATTCAGGTGCACAGCCGGTCAGTCCTCGTGCTCTGCAGCAAATTTCACAAAGAGTATCCTTCCGACCGGTGCCTGCTACACTTTCCACGGAAGTAACAACGGTAAGGCTGTCTAACTCGTGCAGACCGTCTACATTTTTACTCACCCAGATGTTCACAGAAATCGTGCATTTGTTTCGCCAGACGTGCGTGTTTTGTTTCTTGGGGCACTTACATTCTTCAGATGATAGTTTTACTGCCTCACTGGTTGGTACTGGTAGGTACACGTGGCCAACAAGAATCCCGCCCGGTAGTTTTAGTTCTGATTGTTCGTGACCGTCCATCACGTTTTGAAGCTTAACGTGCATATTTCTAACCTTAGTTTCCTAGGAGCTGCTATCTACGTCAGTTAGTTATGTCTTGACGATTTTCTTCGAAGCCCCGTCTGTCATAGCTTGATTTCTCCTCTGTTTGCTGCAGATGTCGATGAATTTCAACTAACACTGGATCCACAAAGCTACGACTATATGATTCCTAACCAAGGATTTGTCGGCTTCCGTATTTTACTACACGGAAGAGGTGATCCGCTTTGGGGTACAATGCCTGGTGCGGTGTACGCCGGACCAACGTTTCATACGATGCTGCGAGTGGTCGGCCTGAAGAAAGCAAGTTGTCTAGATAGTTATTCTCCCTTTTATTGAAGTTCTCGAAAAAAATCAGGATAGTAGACATTATTTTAGTTTGTTTCCTCACCTAGTCACTTTGTAAACCAGTCTGTGCTTCGGAATGAATAATAAAAGGTCGAATCGCCAAACTATTTCACAGGGAATGCAAACATAAACGTTGTGATATGGTAGACCTCTTTTTCGACAAAATCCGTTACCAGTTACTGCCTCACTGGTTGGTACTGGTAGGTACACGTGGCCAACAAGAATCCCGCCCGGTAGTTTTAGTTCTGATTGTTCGTGACCGTCCATCACGTTTTGAAGCTTAACGTGCATATTTCTAACCTTAGTTTCCTAGGAGCTGCTATCTACGTCAGTTAGTTATGTCTTGACGATTTTCTTCGAAGCCCCGTCTGTCATAGCTTGATTTCTCCTCTGTTTGCTGCAGATGTCGATGAATTTCAACTAACACTGGATCCACAAAGCTACGACTATATGATTCCTAACCAAGGATTTGTCGGCTTCCGTATTTTACTACACGGAAGAGGTGATCCGCTTTGGGGTACAATGCCTGGTGCGGTGTACGCCGGACCAACGTTTCATACGATGCTGCGAGTGGTCGGCCTGAAGAAAGCAAGTTGTCTAGATAGTTATTCTCCCTTTTATTGAAGTTCTCGAAAAAAATCAGGATAGTAGACATTATTTTAGTTTGTTTCCTCACCTAGTCACTTTGTAAACCAGTCTGTGCTTCGGAATGAATAATAAAAGGTCGAATCGCCAAACTATTTCACAGGGAATGCAAACATAAACGTTGTGATATAATAGACCTTTTTTTTGGCAAAATCCGTCACCAGTAAAGCACTGTGCGGCACTCCTCAGAACTGTTTTATCGTAGCTAACCAGGGGTCGCGCCTTTCTATCAGTTGTTTCAGTTCCTTCATATTCTTTGCCCGGTAGACACTCCAATAAATACCCAGACACTTACCAGATCGTGAGGTAGGACCTCCCGATTTTAAGAGCCTTTTCTCAATTTATCGTGGACTATCATGATTTTTGGCCCCACCACTTTTGAGCCACTTCTTTCAGTATGTTATACTGGCTTTTCTAGACTGCATCGTCGTGTGCATTGATGGTTAGACAGAGCTTTCTGAAAAAAAGCTTCAGAATCTTGTGAATTCTGTTGCTTCCTAACACCTTATTTGCACTGGCAATAACTCCAAATGAATTGGGCATTGTGGTGCGTCACCTTCGTTTGTACTAAGTGAAGCAATCAGCTTAGTTTGCTGGCAAACATACCGGTCGATACTAAACGTCGTATAACGAAATCTGGAAGGGTTCAGTACTAGCGAGATTTCTTGAGGCGTAAAATGGCCTGGTCTGCAGTCAAGGTCTTGAGTATGTTTCCTGTCACTCCCAAACTGCCGATGGTAGCAACTATCTTTCCGGCTAAGCTATAGGCTTGTTAGATAAGACTGTATTTGCGCTTCTCCGATTTCATTCGTATCAATTTTTCCGGTTCATTTTTGGGACACATCAACTATACTTACTTCCGAAGCTTACCACATGTACTTTCAAAGGACGTCGGTATTTTTATCTATCGATAAGACGGGGATTAGTTAGCGACAGCGGCATCTCATGAGTTTCTTCCATAAACGCAGTGATCCCCTGCATGGTAGTGAACCATCCAACTGACTCTGATCGTAGTACCAGAAGAACGGGACTGTATGTTCAGTGTATTGCGCAAAACTGTGTGAAGTGGTATTTGAACAGATGGTCTCATCAAGAGAACGAAACGACTGACGTTTAGTCACATCGTACAGACCACAAAAGTGGGTAGGCTGCTTGCATTGCAGGCCAGTTGATTCTATGTCACATTTTGTAGCATCCATAAACCATCCTGACAGGAGGACAACAGTGAATAAGTTTCAAATCCGCTATGAAAGGAAGATTGTATGCACCCGCGCGTAATGCATGAAAGACTTTTAACTAACATATACTGCATTGATGTACCTTATGTCAAATCTAAACACAGGGAGAGCTTCCATCATAGAATATTAAACGAATCGACAGCAAACTTATAGACAGTGATGTCTGCTTTGATCAGACCGAGGCTTCGTGAACTTATCGGGTTGTGCTGCGGCTGAGTTTGAGTTTATCATGGTAACAGGTGGAGGGGGGCGAGATAGCTCAAGTGGTTAGAGCGCGAATTTACTGATCGGAAGGTCCGTGGTTCGAACCCGACCTCTGCCCCTCGACTTCCCCTGTCTAGGCTTGGGCAACCTGGCAGTATCCCAGCCCTCGTGCTTCCTTCGGGTAGCATGACAGCTAGGCACCGGAAGGGTGTTACGGCAAACTCAGTCTCCCAGTGGGGAGTTTTGGGCACAACTGTTCTCGGACATTCAATCTTGAGAAGCTAGGTAACGTGTACTCTGAAACAGCCGTCCTCAAGGCCCACAGAACCAAGCCTAGTGTAGATTCCAATCCATCTTTTCATTCATGGGATTGTCCAATATTCTGGGAGTCAGGCAGAACAAGGCACACAATAAACAGATAGGGTGTGAAGCGGAATAAATAGACACTCCTGTCAAGCTTGTGAGCTGCATTCATTGAAGATTGGAGCCATGGTATCAACTCGGGTCTTGCTGTGATAATTGTGAGATGGTGGAGTGGGAAGTTTGATTGGAATCCACACTAGGCCACGAGGACAGTTTTTTCAAAGTATGCATTGCATGGCCTTTCAAAATCGCGGTGGGCCTTCGGTGAATAAGAGTACTAAATCGTGCGTTCTGCTCAGCGCAACATGCACACCATAAGTGAAAAATGGCTGCGTATTCATCTTGAGGAATAGCTTGCGGTTCGCAAGTTCTTTTGTCTGAAATTACTATAGGTCAATAGATTCAATGGCACGATACCACAGATCCTACTATTATCTCTGTCAGTAGTAGGATACTCTGACTTTATCAATATTTGCCACACGTTTCGAATACTACAGCCCAGTCATCTATTTGGCGGGTGATTTTTCTCCCGTCCTATTGATCGTCCTTTCGTGACTTATGAAGTTTTCTCAGCCATAGAGCTCTTCCTGTTATCGCTGAACAGGAACACCTTTATAGTGAAGAAACACCATTCTCATTCATGATGCTTTTTCAACGGAAGTCGCGTGAGAGAATGCTTCTGTTCGAGTAACAAAAAAACTACACGCGGTGCGCGTGCAGGTTTTGAGTCTCAGGGTTTTCTTTGTGAATAGTTAGCGCCTGAGTAAAATAGATGAATAATTCCTAAAAATATCGGAGGACTGACTTCTAAATCTTTTTAGTGGTCTGAAACTTAAACAGTGCAACACGAAAAATCACTAGGTCTCGATAGCCAAGGCTATTTTTTGTTTCTTGTTAGGTTTGTCACCGTTTTTGGCGTTGTTACACTCACCGATCTGCATAGTTTGTCGTTTTAGCCTTATCCACGCCGAACTAGTTTTGTAGGTCCAGATACCCGTGCGGAATTTTTTTCAGCTAGATACCGATTGTGTCATAGGATGTGTCACACTGTCCAATCGTCTGATACTTGTCGCCATTTTCATACCCATACTTTTTAAGAAAAAATTCTGGGCTACAAGATTCGTCTAGCGTCCCATTTTGTGCTTTCCAAAATTAAAAGCATTAGCTCCGCTTTACTGCGGGTTGTCTGTGACAACTTGCGGATTGGCAAGCGTATCCTCGGAGGTGGTGTTAGACTAACTGGCAATTTTTTCCCAACTAATCCGTCTTGTTAATGTACTAAATAGAACTTGTTATTAGCTTCCACTTTGTATAGTGCAACTCAGTACACGGAGAAGTAAAAGAGAAGTCGACTGGGGTCTTCTAAGTGTGCACGCGACTAATTATTGACCAAACATGGAACACTTAGTTCCATTTGTTAACGTGGACAAATAAAATCCCATTGGGGCTTTGCAGAATCAGCTGTGTACGGATCACTGTTGGCACAATAAAAATGTTTTGTCAGCGGTAGAAACAAACTGTTCCAAAAGTACATTCATCCACCACTTTGCTGTCAAGAACTTTTTTCCCGATGAAAACTCGACTGACACTGAAAATTTACTTGCGCAGTCATAACTAAGCATTTGGGCTAATATTGAAAGCTGCTGATTAAAACCTGTTGTAATAAACCGTATTCACCTTAAACACCGGCTTACAATAATTGACTGAGTTTCTCTGAACCACCATCCATTCGCGCACCGCCGAGCGCATAGTGCTTGTGTGCGTGGGCAGATCAGGTGCATGAGAATGGGAGAAAAGTGGTGTGAGGCAAAATTTTATTCTGCGGAAAACTCGAGGCGGTGACACCTGCAGACTCAACACATGTTCCGAGTTAACAAAGAACAACTATGTTAGTCCAGTTGCATGGATGATCGCAGCTTTTTTGGGCTAAGCTTGTCAGGTTGGTTACGAAATTCCGGTTCCCCGGAAATATGACTGTTGATTTGCGCATTTGAGTTATTATTTTTAGCGCATACTGTTAATTGTAGCGGCTTTCGGGTGTCGGCAGCAAAGATCAAAGCAGAGACATTAGAAAAATGTGGACTGTCTTATTGAGCGTTACGGTGGTAAACATTCTACAATGAACCATGAGTGCTGATAAGATCGATCCATTCACGTTCATTGAAGCAGTGGCCGCGACAAAATGGTCATTGCTGACACAGCTTTGTCTGTCTGGACTAAAAAGGAACAGATATCATTCTTCGGCTGAGTGCTGTTCACTTTCTCACACAGATGCCAAATTAAAGTACGATCAATTTCTCTCGCCTCTCTGGAATGATCGTTTTACGTTGGTATTCGCTATGTGGGAGGTTTACTGTAGCTTTTTTGAAGGGAGAATCAGAAAACCAAACTTAAAGCTGTCGAAGGGGAACAGGTGCGCCATGGGCGAAATAGTCACGCAAATATCCTTATTGGAGCTCAAAGGAGCCTTGCTACCTGTTTTGGGAATTCACCTCTGTGTACCCCTCTATTTTGACGAGGTCTGCAACCAGCTAGGTGGATTCAGAGGATTCTTTGGGACGTGCAAACATTACTGTTTTTGTGAAATTAAATCGTTCGACGTCAGTAGGGAATCCATGCCTTGCACAGGCAGCACGCTGCCATTCCTATCAAATGGTGACCGTCCACTCGAAGACGAATTTAAACTTCAATCGTGCGTGGCTTCCGTTCTCAATGTACATCGATTTGCGCTTGACTGATGGGATTATGGTAAGTGCCAGTGAGTGGTCGTTCGCCTATTTCCCGAGTTTGGCATTCCTTTTCGTCTACCTTTTCGTCACCAATCGAAGTGACAACCGGGGCACTGTACGCATTCAAAGACCGGGGTTGTGGCCGTATATATTTGGCTTCTGTTGATCAGGGGGCACCCTCTGTCATAAAAAGCAGCTTTGAATGTCAGTGATTTGCAACTGAAGGGAATATTGAGAGCTCAAGTTGGCCACTGGCTTGTCCGATGAACCGGGCAGTTTGGTTGTAAACCGTTCATCACTAGTCATCGAGCTGACACCATCACTCGAGGTGCGTCGCACAGCCAATGGCCGTAGTCAGTCCGGTTGGCTGGTTGGTGCGTTCATGATCAGCAGCCAGGTAGCTTTTACCTCGGCAGCCCTGATTCGATTCGCAGATTGATGTTTACTTGCCAAACAACCAATAAACTTTAACAATGAACTTATTAATCAGCTGCATTCCTTTAGTTCTGGTTTGTCATGCAACACAAGGACTTAGTGTCCACAGAATGACGGAGGATTCAATCAATTTTATACCCTTTCGATCTTCTTCTTTTGCTAGATTTACAGACAACACTGTGTACCTCATCATCAATGGGCTCATTGTATGCATCAGTGTATGCAAGAGATGCTATACAAGCAGTGCCACTGCTATATGTCACGTGAGTTTGTTTTGAACGAATAAGGATTCATTTGATCCTTTTTACCGTAAGCTTTCAATATAATGAGAGAGCACCTCCCAATTTCACACGCAGAAACTCACTTCAATATGAAGGATTCAACAACAAAGAGTGGAAGAACAACCCTGTACTCCTCTGTCCAACACGAAACAATGGAAAACGTCTCGTGTCCTTCAAAAGTGGCGGACTGCTTTATCCACCGCTGGGTACTTTCTGTAGTTAGAAACTGGTCTTGGAACATAATACTAGACAAATTTGTTGTAGACACGTATTCGCCTCATGGTCTAACAACAGAAGAACCTAACAGTGAAGCTTAATGTCCGAAATACGTGCTAAAGCCTCTAGCTGCTTTAATTATCTGCCTGGCATTTTTGTCCCCTCAGATCATCAATGATTCATGGGCATAGGCATCCCCCATCTCATTTTCTGTTGCTCAAACGATTCTCTAGTTACCTCGAGAAGCAATTAAGCTACGTCGTATGACGGTTTTCCATCTTCTCCGCCCTTCAATCAAAAGAAGCGTCGCGGAATTTTTTTAGCTCAGCATTATGATGAAAATTTGAATCATGACATCATGAATATGGTGGATCAGGCCTTAGTTCGGGAGTTTCCAAAATCCTAATTCGCTGATTGTTTTCCCAATAATGCGAGGCTAACGCAACCAAATTATCCGACTTCCAAGTTGATCAAGTCTCTCACAAAGCGAAACAACCTGAGGCAACACTCAAGCGGCTTAAAATCATTGACTAACTAATCTCTTTAACATGCGATTTAAATGCGTACCAACCTTAATTGTCCAGATTACAGGCACTGATTTTAACTGTTCGTCAGTTAGCACGGTGAAGTAAGGACCTTTCATCACCTTCGTTGTCATCAACAGCACAGCCTCAGTGTTCAACATTGACGCTTCTAAGGCATCTATCTGAAAGCTTCATTGTGAAGAAAGCACTGAAAAGTGGATGGGGAAGGGACCCAGTGCTAAACTAATATAATCATTTCGAGGTGCCTACACCTCCAGACACTCATTCAGATATTCTGAAAAGAAAGTGACAACAAGAACGCCAGGGATATCGGTTGCCGCGTCTTCAACTGGGCGCAGCTGGGAGCGCGCATGCCCCACCGTGGAAGGTTAGTCGCACTGAGAGCAACCAAACTTTTTACAATCTGTTTTTTTCTGTATACCAGGTCAAAGGTTGACCACCTACTTGCTTAAGTCTTCAGAAAACGCCCTTACATAGGTAAATGGGTGAACACCTACGCATACACACCCCTTTGATTACGTGACGTTTTATTCGAGAAACTGATAAAGTTTACAGGTGATCTTTTCAAGCCTCCCTTCAAACTGTAGGTAAACGCGCTGTTTTATGGCGGCACCAAAACACGTAGGTTTCAACCTGCATTGTTCCCCAGACTTATTTATGTTGGCGTTGTCTTCGCATCTTAGCTAATTTCCCTGATGCTTCCGGTTCAACCAAATCCAAGTGGATTGCTGTGTCTATTAGAAATACTGATCCAACTTCAACTGCGTAGAATCTAACAACAATGGACTTAGTTTGTGTTATTCTGCGCTAAACTTCACGTTGAATTTCGTAATATCGAGGCCAGAATTTATCCAAACTAAGTTAACCAGTTGGAATTTGACAAAGTAGAACACAGAAATCAGAAGCACAACCTAGGAAACATACTCCAAACGCCAGATCGTTGAGAGCACAGGAGGGGAGGGCATTCATTTGGGAGGTTGAGGATGTCACAACAGAAGGGGTATCTAAGTGTTTTCTGCTGGATGTTGGTAAATGTAGGATGCAGTGAGCAAATATGGTCAGTCAGCATATTCTTATTGGCACTCACTTTGGCCGGCTGATGTTTTATGCACTCAGCTCTTCCCCTCCCATTAGGCGTTAACCACCGAAGTTTATCCCACTCATTCTGATGGAGCGTTATATCGTTTTTATCGCGTCCTCGTTCCGCAAACCTGATAAATAGATGTAGTCTGGTCAAAGAACCAGAAAAACGTTCGATTACTGAGACAGCCGGCCTTATTTTGAAGGCCCGATGTGCTAAATGATTTTACAAGACAGTTATTCTACATGCCCATTCGTGTACTTTTCTTTCTTGCTTGTCACAGATTGTACCCTGTTGCACATGATGCAATGCGGACGGAAGATGCACTCCATGGTTGGTAAGTTGAAGCCAAGCGCACAATTCTTTACTTGAGCATTTTAACAAAATTCGAGGATCGCACACATGTTGCAGACAGATAAGAGTTTACGGCGGAAAAGTTCAAGGAAGAAGGACATTATACGAAGTTCGGTAACTTTCATTAATAAAATCAGAGCGTGTTTCAAAGTGCCTAGGTCCGGGGACTGTCACATTCGTACTGTTATTCTACTCAGCGGGCGGATTAATTGGGAAATTCTCTTGAGAAATCGTTAGCCATCGAGAAAATAAAATGTAAACAATGTAGGCAGTTCAATTTTTCAGCTCAAAAACCAAACATCCATGTGAACTTGCTCCAGCTGAGTCGAATGGTAAGGGCTTTCAGACTTCGTTTCCATTTCATGGTCTGACCGTCTCTGGATAGTCTCCATTCGACGTATGGCTGGGAGAAGAGGGAACTGCTAGACTGTGGCATGCGACATACTTAGCCGATCCTTCGTACTATGTAGATTTTGACCGGCTGATCTATCGAAAGAGAGTAAGCTTCCTCGAAAACTTTAAAATTACTGGTCTGTTGTCTCCACCAAACCCATACAATATGTTAGAGGCAGCGATAGTCAGACAGAGAGAGCCTCCGAATTAGTTGCACGCGCATTGGTATGTCTCCATTCGATACTGTTGGACAGATGGGACGGCGGTGTTATACGTTTTATCCATGACTGTAAGGCTGATGTCACGCCGCGAAGGTCAGAGTTTAGTAAACGTTCCAATGACCTTCCTGAATAAGAAGTGATTTTATATTTCGCTAGTCCGCCAGAAACCGAAGTGATGTCGTGCGTTTCAAACTCTCTTTTCAATGGTCGCTTACACATAATGACACGTCTTCGGTTTCCACACTCATGAACACCACATTGGGTGAAGCCAAATGAATAACATTTTCTCAAAAAAATATACTACCTTGAAAAAATTCTCATCAGTTATTGCTGAAAAGTCCACGTGATCTCTGCCCTTTCTGCAGACAATCTTCCTCCAAGCAAGTGTCGATGTAAAAACCCATGTGAACAAGTGACCTATTCGATTGAATCAATCACACAAGCTTTGAAGCCGCCTCTTTTCAGCCTGATGAGTCCAAGAACAGATGCGTTACTTTCTTCAGATGGACTACTTGCTCCTGCTCCCAAACGGGTGCGCAGAGATATCGAAACTGTGAACCAGAACATGGAAGGGAAGGAGAAGAGCCTTCAGAAAAAGGAGATCAAGGTAGTTTTGGTTGATAACCGGCAGCCATATTTCTCAGTAGATCGTTGCAATGCAGTGCCTGCTTTCTGAAAAGTTTCACTACAACGTAGTGGCTGATGTTCTCTCACGAAAGAGCAGTTAGGTTATGTTTTTTAATCATTTTGGTGGTAAATCACGACTGAAGCCAGCAGGACCGCAGTTCGTTTTTTGCGCCGAGTTTTCAATGGTTTGTATACCTACGGAGAGGTTCCTGTTGGGGAAGTAGCTCGACTGGATGAAAGTAGTGGTAGGAGAAGACTTTGCATGCTAATATGCTTGTACGCATATTTGGGAGTAATTGTGATTTAAAGCGATCCACGTGATAAAGACGAAGCCAGAAAATGTCATTCTTTTGACAGTGCGGTAAAAGTTATCATCTACAGTCTAGTGTTTTTGAAGGAAGACAGCCCACTTGAAAAATCTTCGAAGATCTGTTTTGACGATCTTTCTACTTCATAAAAGTCTTTAGTTTCACACTAAGACCACACTGTTGAGATTTCAAAGCCCTGGTGTTTCTGTCAACTTACGGGCTGAACCTTCGGTTACTAGGATGGGCTTCCTACAGTTGCCTTCATTGTGTGAATATTCTTACGCACATTTTTTGGTACTGTATACAGACTGACTGTGTCAGAGAACCTATGCCTCAGTCCTCCGACAAATCCAACTCCAACAGGGAACGCTCTATCCTCAGTAACATTTTTATCCCGTAGATTTTCACCAGTTTTATCCTGGTCCAGGAAGAGACCCCTTGAACTTGAACAAAATTGACGTAATAGTTTCCTAGTTGGCTCCATTACCTGCTTTCAAAAGATGTGGTGAGAACTGCTTCGTTTTGTAATTGAAGACTGGAGTAAGACTCCAAAGAAACTCTGGAAACAACTTCTTGGAAGATTTTACGCTGATTCATAAAATAGAACCTACCACAAACTGTTAGTCAAACTTATCAATGTCTACATTGCAATGTCTGCATTGCAGTTCGTTGCTTGATTATCTTTGGGCTAGCTGATAGATATGTTCCTTTTAACCGAAAAGTTACATTTGCTTGCATGAACCAAGGCATTTGAGCTTTCTGTCCATTGCACTCTGATGCCATCTTCGCGATTAACTGTGTGACTTACTTGACAACGTATAGCAGCCCACGTATCCGGGATCATTTGTCTGCTCAGATCTGTTCTGGTAGATCGTCCAAGTCTTCTTCTCGAGTAATGGAGAACAATTCCATGAAAAAGTCAATGATAAGCTCACCAAATGAAAGATCCGGGGTGCCTACGGCCATGAACTGAGAACTTCTTTTTGCTGTTGCTCTCCTTTGGTTTCCAAACAGAATGAGGTGAACGTCACAGGTGTAACTTCAGCTATTGGACTTTGGTTATTCGGTAGTTAATAGAATGTGATGACACGGAAGCAGTTTCCCATGCTCACTAGCTGTAGGATTTTGCGTTTCTGACAATCCCTAAAATGAGGGAATGCTGCACTTACAAGTGAGAATATGTGAAATAGTTCAAACCGTTTTTATTTTGGGCTTTTCATAAAGTGCATTTACTGCGGTGCCACTTTTCACTGACCTAAGCTTACATCTTAGTGGCCATGCTCGACAGCCAACTTACTTAGCAGTGCTGCTAGGCCATAAGTTGTTTTGTTTGTGCTTTATGTTTTTGATCTGGTAGTCCTCAGAATTTTTAACTAGCTGCTGATATGATCGGTCAGTCTGACTACTCATTAGTAATAGGTAGGTTGTGCTATCAAATCATTGGTTCCCGTTGCTAAAACATGTTTTTTGGCACCTACTTCGCCATACAACCTGTTAAATTGGCTAAATATAAATAATGAGATTTCGTAAGAAAGCTGATTTCACGAACGGGATATTACGTCATCTCTAGATAAAAATATCGTTGAACCTTTTGACCATTCACCTACTTTTGACGACACTGAAACGCATAAATGCCAGCAGTTACGCAAGTTTGAATGATGACCCATATATTCAATACGTTGATCAAGTGTTGGAAACTTTCATCGCATTCTAATAGGATGGATTTCTAATCCAACTGTGGGCATTCCTCCGCGAATCTAACCGAACAGCCTTCGAGGAATTCCGTCACTTGTCACGGTTGCTGCAGAGCTTACACATGGATCTTCAGATAGTTGAAAGGGCAGTCTCGGTGGTGCAGTTTACTCACCATCTATCCAGTCCACAACACAATCCCGTAAAATGGGATGAGGCAACCGATCGCTCAAAAGACGGTCCGAAGCCAAATCACTCAAAGGACGATGGTCTGTGCTTGGAAAGCGAGGAAGACGCCCGCATGCTTTCCCGGGTGCGTCGTTTGGGCGAGGAATTCGTCCGTCTATTTCGCCAAAGCGTTCTTTTCCGTGATCTTACACTAATCCCCGGAGAAGACTTCCACATTCACATGGTGCGTCTTTTCTTTCTACGTGTGGTAGACGAATTAGATCATTTGGCCAGTCAACTGCAGCACAACGATTTGTTTTCTGATGTGACTATGCTGGACTTACAAAGAAAAGCGCATCAGTGCAAGCAAACTGGGGGCAATCACTTGACCAACGGAAATCGTTCATCGGATTGGCTTTCGATGCTTGTAGATGGTCATACTCGACTAACGGAATCTTCAGGGGATATTGCCAGCCTGCAAGCGGTTCTTCTAGCCACGGATACACAGTTCAAACAACTTCGTTCTGCGTTTGTCAAGCTTACAACAGATAATCAAGAGTTGATTGAACTGGTCCCGATTGAGCAGCTGAAGCGTTTATCATCTTTTCACGTTGATCAAAGGTATGTTTCGACTAAGGAGTTGTTTTTCTTCTTCAACTAATGATTATGTTCTAAAAAATCGGACTAAATAATGGGAATTTTCCTCATTGACCCCAGTTTTCCTGGACCAAGTTGTTCAAGATGTCTCCGGGATAGTTTTTTGAATATCCAACACAATCGCGTGGGTTGATTCTGAAGCACTTAACATTTCTAGACAACAAATTGACTTGTTTTTCGTGAGGATAACTGAAACTGATGCTTGTCAGAGGTTCGCTGTTTCTTAAAGACGGCATTCGTGATTGCAAACGCGTGTGGCGTCACGTATAAAAGTTAGCTATATGGCTGATTATCGTGAGTTGTTAATTTCCAAGGCATGTTGAGCCTCATATTCTGGGCTGTTATATTCCCAAAGTGAGGTTGTAAGTAGTACAAGCCTTGAAGTGAAGCTCCATTTACCAGCATCGTCATTTTGCGGCTGTTTAAAGAAAAACTGCGGCTTTCGACACATGCAAACAACTTTCAGGAAGCCTCTCAGGTGTGAAACGCAGTTAGCCAATTCCAAACGGTCATCGAGGCATGTTCTCCATTGCCCGATTTGGTTCTCTATAGAAGCCAGATGACTTAGTCTCGGACATTGGGCGCTTTCGAATCTATGTGGTTTTTCATGCATGCTTCAGTCAGCATTCTTCAAAAGTTATATGCTTGCGATCTGTCAAGGGAGTAAAATTGTGCGTGGATTCAAGACATGGACTTGGGGTGAGAACCTATTGGTTATTCAGCGAAATACACTCATTTGCAAACTAATTGGGTTTTGCGAGGGACTCACCTGGAACCCAGCTGAATCTCTCGGTTTTGATGTTTCCAGGTAATTTGTTGTCGGCTGCATGTGCCCACCAAGATGCAGTTCGAATGAGTACTTAGAACACAGCCTTCCCCAATAAAATGCTCCTGATGGTTGACAGAATATGAATGACAAACTGACGACTTGTGGAAAATTACCCAGTCCCCTTTTGAACCTAACTGAATAACTTGGACAAATTTGACACCCTTCTAGGAATAACGAGGTGAAATTTAGAGACGACTGTAAACTAAGTTATGCTAAAATTCATACTGCACTTCGCTGTATCACAATTTCTTTCTACTGAAAGGCATCAGTCTCCGATTTTTTTCTCACCCCCATTATCGTCATCATTCATGGGGATGGATGTCAGTGGTTCATTGCCTCACCAAATCTAGTGGATTATTGGTCCACCAGAAACTATCATAAATTCAATAGAAAAACTTCTGGCGTACGTTGTGATCGAACAGTGCCCACCTATTTGCCCAGTTCTCACTGCCTGATCCGCAGGAGAATGCCATCCCGGGCAAAACGTGCCCAGACGTGGATAATTGAATCTGATCACCATGTTTCAATGACAGACGGAGAACTAGACGTATGACTGGTACATTGTAGGTTACGAATGGCTAATATAATTATCGTGTAGCTTAGCGTGGATACCGTAAAAACAGGGAATTGTTGGTTTCTTGGGATTTCCCGATCGATACTATTCGTACCAGCAATTCTCTAAACCGATTGAGAGTTAATTTCTGCACCCTTTTGACCCAAAAAACGAAAATAAAATTTAGTTTGTAAAACCTTCAGCTTAGCTCTCTCCTTCCCACAAACCACCAACCATTTAGTAAATCGTCTCTGACCCCAAGAAGAGCAGTCATAATCGCAGTGTGAAGCAGTTTCGACAACTCTATCAGTTGGTGAATTTTATGCTTATGTTTATGAAAAACGGACTCGAGTTCAATAAAAATAAAGCTACTGGAAGAGCCAAAAAGCATGTGATAAGGTTTTGTGAGGCTGACATGGCTCAGTGGGGTTAGGGCGCGAATGTACTTGCCGGAAAGTGCGTGCTTCGAACCAAACGTCTGCAACTCGACTGCTCGTGTCTAGCCTTGAGCTTCCATTCATCCTTCGGATGGCATGTCAACTAGGAACCGCACGGGTGCTACAGCTGAACCATTATACATTTGTACGGAAAGTCAAGCGCTGTCAATTCTGTCTGTGCACTTCTGAGCTCTGAGATACAGAGAGTCCGCATTGCATATCTGTACAGCTTGTGTTCGTAAACGACCTTATGACGGATTAGTTCAGCTGGAATTGAATGGAGTTGGATGGTTGGTACGAATCGAGGATATCCAAGACTTGGTCACAAGGGCAACAATATGGATTTTCACATCTTTCAAAAAATTTCTGGGTACGTCCTTAAAAGCGGTGATAAAATCCTGATTATCATTGATCTGGTTTACACAATATTTCCAAATTTCAAGGCTGAGTCGGTATCCGGTTACATAGTTTGAACCGTCTACATCGCTGTCTTGAGAAGATGGCTGATCCAATTTTTTGTCGTTGTTTGTTTGATGGAATCCAAACCAATGAAAACTTCAAGGCAGTTTATCTCATCGACGTTTTGCCGTCTCCAGTGTGGTCAATCACGTCGGTTAAGTGATTTGATGGTGGGCGGGTGTTGGCTATTCGATGACCCGGTTCTGTTGAACTATCAAACTAAAAGCTTTCGAAAGCAATAGTTCGACAGCCCTTCTAGTATTTTCAGGAAATAATGAACTTTCATCAACATACATGTCTTGCGTTGCGATTAAGGCCACCGAAGTGAGCTGGTACTTAGGTAGCTTGTCGGCGTCGTTGCTACTAATAGACTTCCCTTTCCACGGTTTGCTTCGTTCGGAGTTCCGAGTTTCGGTCATGTTGTCGACTTTAGTTTGCTGTGCAGCTCTTTGATCTAACATTGTTAAGCGGCTGATGATCGACGAATACATAGTTTGAACTGATAAATGGACGTCGATTTGTCGGCGGTTTTTGGTTCATTCGGCTTGGAGATCATAAGGTTGATGAAGACTGGACGACACGGATCCGGAGACTAGACACGACTGATGATCTCCAAGAAGAAAGAAATATGTGGTGGGGTGTTCAAAAATTTTCGTTGACCTCACTAATGATTTTATATCAGGGCAGCTAAGGACATATCGTAGGTACCACATCAACCGAAACACAAGGTAGCCTTTTTGGAGCACATTATAAATGAGATACTCACATGGAATTTGGTCGAATTTCCTCTTGACCACATCGTAATTTATCTAAACTCAACGCATTACTCAAAAGATGGCTGAAAACCCAAAGCGGTAAATCGCAATTTGTGTTGCCATTTGGAAAAGCCAAATTTAAGCGAGGAAAACGAGGTACTGAGCACCCGAATTGCCAGTTGTGACGTTTCCGAGAACTTGAAATACTTAGAAAGAATTGGACGTCTGATTGCTTAGACACTGGCGACCTACTCAGTTACAGTGATAAACATCAGCTGATTGTATTCGGGAGAACGACAGCGAATGTTTATAATTTGTTTATTCTTGAGTCAGCCAACTATTATTTCAACACGTGATATGGACCGAAAGGATCCAATAAGTATATCAACACCACTGGTCAAAGCTATTGCCTTCAGTGCATAGCTCCTTTTACACCCACCCCCACTTGTCAGCCCACTGACAGTGCTGGACTTATGCACCAACTTACCAGCTCGCGCCTGCAATGCGCAGCTACCTAACCCCTCCCCCAAATCATCGGTGAGCGAAACTGCGGCAGCTACAACCACTGTACGACGAGTACGCTGACAATGATGATGATTCTTTTTTATGACCCAGACTAGTAGAACCTGTCTTAATTTCCGTAATCATCCCGCGGACTCTCGTCCTGGGATTCCACTTCTGAAGAATTAAACAGATAAAAAGCAGTGGTATTCTTAGTACGAGGCAGTCTGGTGTTAAAGTCGTACTATATTTTGTGCCCGAAGTGCGAACTGTTAAGACCTTCTTCCCAGGCAACCAGCATACCCATATTTACGAAAATAGCAATGCTGCATTCCCCCAAGGAAAGAAAGCTGGGAAAGACCGGCCGCCCAACACCTGACCATGGCTACCAGCGAATTATTCATTGCGGCCGAAAAACATATAGGCCCAAGGCCTTCGCTGCTTTTCAGAATGCACTTGCTGCTCATTGGGGGTCGGATGTTTGTTCCCCACATCATGCAATTTCGGATTAGGCAAGCTTTGTACAACCAAGTGAGTCGGACTACTGGCCCCGAGCAGGGTCCTGGAGCTGAGCACCACCTCTCCCGTTACTTTGTGGGTTATAAGTTTGTTTCCAAGGTCTCAAGGTAAGATGCGGGAAACAAACATTTTTTGCTTGAGAAACACGTGGCCACAAATTGTGAGGAAGGAGGCTACCCTCCTTAATCCATCATCTCTAACTAAAATTACCACCTACTGCGAACAAAGCACTTTCTGTTTGTAGACGTGAAAATTGAGCGTAGATTCCTAGCTTTCTAGAACGGAAAGTGGAACATCAAAATGCAATAACAATACTAACGGATCTGTTCAAAGTGGTAAATCGTTCATATCATACAACATCATACCCCATACGATTTCCTTTTGAGAATTCAAAACGTCATGTCTCTAAAACAAGCGTACAGGACTGTGTTACGGTAATGCATTTGAACACAGCCCAAAGCAGCTTAGTAAATCCATGGTCTGCCCTCTGGGTGTCAGGTATTCCTGAGGCAGCTCCCCGTCACCTTAATAGTGTGGCTTCCCTGTTTATTGCGGGAGTTATAGTAGTCGGACTGATCGGGTATATTAGAAGCCCTAACCAGCTACCCAAAAGCCGAACTCTATCTCTTACCGCTACATTCGCTCTAACAAAATATCCCAGTTGTCCGAGACACCTTCTTGTTGAGAAACCTGAGCCTTGTGCGGATGGAAAATGCCACGGGTACAACTATTCTGGTGGGTGATTCGAATGAACATTTGGGATGAATCGAAAAGCATGAGAGGCGCTCAAGTTTTCCAAGAAGCAACAGGGTCGGGAACCTCATAAAGCTGTTTGCTGGTCACCATTTATTTGTCGCAAACTAAAACTTCCAGTATAAACTTGAGCTTTATGTTATTAAACCGTAATCAGTCGAGCATAACAAATAGCTTTAGATATCAGTATTGTGTACAAGGCTGTCGCTCTTTTGAACGCACGGCATCGGCACGTGTTGCAGCTCGGTTCTCAATGACCAGATGAAAAAGTGTTTACCACTATGATATTCACTACCTGTAAATGGGCACTTGTCGAAGAAATCAGTCTGCAATCGTCTAGATAACTCACGAAGGTGAAACAACATAGCAGGCCAACTGAAGACTGGATTGATATCCAAAAGGATACTAATTCGGCGTCTGACCCTATGCATTCCACAGCTGCCTCACAGCTCAGTTTAATTTAGACTTCACGAGGCTTCGTGTCCCTGTTCGAGGTGAGAAAGACAGTCCCACTGAAAAGATACAGTGACTCAGCAAGATCTTGAAATGTCTCCTGACTCACCTTTCATGGATAAATCGGGAACAGTGGTGGTTAATGAAGACTCCTGAGGTGGAAAAATCGGCGAAGGTTGGAAATAATCCAACTCTCTCCCAGCTTGTACGGAACGCCAGGCTACGTGGTCATCCTACGTATGTTCACCAGTACTTGTGAGGGCAAAGTCACGGGACCAGACAGGTTCGTGGACACAATGACCACATCGTTACGTTACGACAACCGCCACACATTCAGAAGACCAACAGCTGTTATCTACCGAGCGCCAAAGGCGCTATTTGACCCCGGTCGCATTGATCTGTGACGGTCTCAGCTACAAAGGTGTGCTTAATTTTTCCAGTAATCATACTCCAACATCCGTGGGCGCGTGAATTTCTGCGGAGAGCATTTGGCTGAGTTCATTCCAAAAACAGGTGCTCGTTGAGTCTATTTTTTGTCCTCTTTTAACTTCGAAGACAAGTCGTGAATCATGTTGTGGGGTTTGCGTAATTACCCTGGTGAATTCACACCTAAGGGGGGGGGGTTCGAAGCACCGGACTCGAGTTCCGCTCTTATTAGAGCTCAGCAGCAGACCATATCCAATGGCCATGTCAGGGGTTTGAACTCCAGACACCTGGCGTGCGAGGAGAACGCGTTATCACTATTCCACCAGCGCATGTTGGATGCATCTGAATTCTCAGATCTGAACGGGCTAACGTGTTCTCGCTTGAGTGATGTGATTGGCATGCCCGACACATCATCGATATGACTACCCAGTAACTGTCCGAGTTGTGATGATCCATTGGACCGCTTGACAGGACTTCCCGAACTTACTGACCGGAATGTCCATGGTTCGAACACGATCTCTTCATCTCGACTGCCCCTGTTTTGGGCAACCTGACCGGAATGTCCATGGTTCGAACCCGATCTCTTCATCTCGACTGCCCCTGTCTAGGTTGGGCAACTTGGCAGTATATCTACCGACTTTCGGATGGTGTATTAGCTCGGCATCGAACTGTTGCTACAGCTGAACCAACCTCCATCATGGAAATAGTTTCTGGAGAGGATCTCACAGACCTAGACCATGGGGACAAAACTTCGCTGCTTAGTTCAGATTCCATCCAGACACGAAATACACCAAATAATCCAAAGAATATTTCCGTGCATTATGATGTGCCCTCTACAGCCTCGAATTGCAAAGTTTTATTGCAAGACTGGGCGCATACACCACCAAAGTTTGTTGGGATGTCAGAACGTGCGCTGGTAACGGCCAGATTTATCTATCTGTGTAGTTGTATAGCGTCGGCAGAATCGCTGAGGAGTTGAAGAATGAAACCTTTAAAACCTGTCCTGATTCCCTTCAGCTAAAAAATCCCGGATATTGACGCGGCACTAGTCTGTCGAAGAAAGGCGGGATACATTTTTGCTCTAGGGCTTTGAAACCTGTCCACTTTGCGCTGAAGAGTTTGGCAGTTTATGAAAATTCACACGTTTGAATCTATCACGAGAAGTTCGGATTACCAATGTTGCATTGAGACGAATGATCTTTGGCAACAAATCAGATGCCTCAACAAAGCTGGCTAGCCTATATTCCTATATCAGATGATCATTTGCCGCGCCATGCCCTATTTTTGAGGGAGGTTTCGATTGGGAGCTACCACATGGTCTACAGCACGTGATCTGGGGACGAAGTATGTCGTCTGTGAGGTTAAACTATCCTAGACCCACCAGTATTCACTGACACTCAAATATCGTACAACCACTAGCTGTATTTTATATGTTCTCTTTTCTGCAGTCACTCATCGGTTGCTCAGTGTTATGTGTTTTCCCTGGCCCTGTTTATCTAACACTGTTCCAAGCTGCGATGATTCGTGCTACAGTAAAAATGTAAACGGCTGACGACTGTAAAACTAATCTGACTTGCTACGAATAGCACCAGACTATTACTGTCGTTTCAGCCTCAAAATGCCGTCTACTCACCTATATACGTAGTGCACTACTCACAAGGTTGCTGGAATTTTCCGATAGCCCATGACCGGCTTGGCCCTTCTTGAAGCTCTTCAGGTAGGCGCAGTCCCTGACATTCCCCCAACCTTATGTTGCAATTTAAATCAAATTGCACGAAATTAGCGGAATACACTCACTTGCAAGCAAATTTAGTTTCAGCTGGTTTCATCTACTCAGCTATTATGACCTGGATGTCTCATCCCATCACTTATCGATTTGATTTAACGCTTACCTTGAGAATTCAAATCAACTGCACCCAGACAAAACTAGCGCGCTG
The DNA here is from genome assembly GCF_000715545.1 of Opisthorchis viverrini. Lineage (NCBI taxonomy): Eukaryota > Metazoa > Platyhelminthes > Trematoda > Opisthorchiida > Opisthorchiidae > Opisthorchis > Opisthorchis viverrini. Next base: position 955,888 of record NW_008751675.1, on the reverse strand, counting down.
AAGAACAGCCTTCTATTTGTTCCTATGACTCCACAGCCAATTTATAATTCAGAGACCCGATTATTTCAGCAGTCTCGCTTTCCGGTTGGTTTGGTTTGTTGGCTTTCGTTTCACTCCCAGTGCATTATTCATCTCATTTCTTTAGAACTCGGGTCAATCCACCTAGAGCTCCATGTACCAGGAGGTGAATTTGTTGGGTATAATATCAAAGTGGAGTTGGAGAATAGACTGGAATTATGGAAGAAGGAAGGATGTCATGAAAATACTACATTTATTTAGAAGGCACTGCTCTAGGCTATCTATTAATTGCTGGTCAGTCATCAGGTGATATTATAGATGGACAGGTTGTAATGAAAGCAAAGATGAGTTTGAACATTAACTAACTGCTGGAACTTGTGGAAAGGATAGAAGAGGCGTTGGGAATATGAGTGGAGAGTTACGGTAAGCTTCGTTGTGTTTGCTGATAACAAGTTTTACAAGTACGTCTGTTGATATTCCACAATGGCTGGTAATTAGCTTCAGGATACTTGCGGACTGGTCGATTGAGGTGGTAGGATATTTGTTTCCCTGGGCAGTTCGGTCACTTTTGGTGGTCTAACCATCCGAGTTCGGTTCGGTCACTTTTGGTGGTCTAACCATCCGAATTGGGAAGACCAGAGCAGCTTTTATAGACCGGCGTCAGCTATGGCGCAGACGTGACATCAGTTTATCTGTCAAAGTTCCAGTTTAAAATCCTGCATCTTATTAGAAGGTAAAAACCTGGTTTGAACCCAACCTCAGAATCTGAAATGCTCCTGTCTATGCTTGGGCAACCCGAGATTATCTCGGCTTCCATGACTCCTTCAGGTGTTATGGCAATTTGGTGCCGAAACAGTAATAAAAGATTATCATATATCATTATTATTATCATCAATATTATGGATCAGAAGCATGGTCGTTATATGCTGATGTCATTGAGAAACTTTCGGTGCTTGAGCATCGATGTCTTCGAATCACTGCCCAGGTCTGGTGGGAACACCAGATCGGTAGTGCTAAGGTGCGTCGAATGGTTTACAGAAGAAATAACTCACCCACCACAGATGGAAAAATCACACTCCAGTGGATGCGCTAGCTTGGTCACTTTTTTCGAAGAGCTGGCCGAATTCCTCGAACATTCGTCTTTGCAGGACCACTTGAGGGTGGAAAAGAACCAGGGAGGACAAGCAGTGGTTTGACAATAAGCTCAGCTGCGCTAGCCATTACTGGTTCCCTGGATGGAGACTGCGAGAAGTGCCACACTGATGGTTAGATACATTGCCAGACATGGCCCAGTCGCGCGCCCAATGACGCACGTGCAACAAGCGTGTTGCTTTCAATACATAACTTTCGTTTCCAGTCTTCCAATGGAAAGTAAATTGACACCCTTGTATCGACGCATCAGTCATTTCAGCTACCAATTGCAAATCATAGCTATCTATCCCTACCTTCTCAGACTATCGTGAATGAAACTGTAGCAGCTATAACCACTGTGCAGTAAGTGTACGATTTTGTGGCTAAAGATGACGATGAAGAAGAGGAGCAGGTGCACAATAATAGAAAACTGCTCTCACAAACTATACTTTATGGTAATGGTTCTTCACCGACGGTCTGGTAAATAGTCGATTTGCTGTGAAGGGACAAATGGAGTGACAGACGGAGTGAGATTACGAGGTAAATGCATTATTCCGAGCTTGAGCTATTCTTCGGTGAAAGAAGACCGTTTGGGGGGTTAAAAATGGTTAGTCACATGTGTTTCTTAAGGAAGGGTCCTCGTTAGTGGTGGTAGGAGGAAGGCCCTTGAGCAAGTGATCGATAAAACTTCCTTAAGTGAGGGGATTCACATATGATCACGACTTGTTAGATAAACACTCAAGTACTGTCAACACTGAACAAAAACCTCGGGAATGAGCATTCTACCGAGGACTGGAGTTCCAGCCCACCGGGCTTTAAAATTGAGTCTGCTTGTCCAAAAACTTCAAGTAGCTGGACGGAACGCACCCCACTGGAGTCTTTCGAGAGAAAATGTAACACCTCTTCGCCATCCACGTTGCTAAATACAGTAACGACGTCCGATAAAAGCAGTTGATATTTTCCCCGGGCTCGGTGGTGGCTTGTAAAAGTTCTGTTGCCATACAAAAAGACATCGTCAGCGCGCGATTGCTTGAGTCTACTTGCGTTTACGCGGTTTTAAAAGAGAATTTAATGTCTCTAAACTGAAGTTTCGCCTTCACTACACTTGCTAGGTCTAGATGGGTTTTACGCTGTACTGCGCTTCAGTTAACTTCCATGTGATAAGTTCGCTAATTTCTTTGATTAAGTGATTCTGCTTATCCCTCTCGGTTAGCTGTTTTACTTTCTTAAGTTTCAAACTGTTTCCTATAGATGGGATCGACAGGTGAACGCGTTCCATTTTGATCATTTTACTTTCACTGTTTTAATTGTCTGCCGCCAAGTTCGTCTGGCGTCCTGACCTGATTTCCTTGTGTCTCGTTCTGTTCATTGGGCAATGTTCTGCTTTGTGCAATTTTCGTTTGTTGTGCTGTCTGGTCTCTTGATCGTTGGTCCATAACCTGATTGGTTGTACATTCTGTTGGCTTTAATTTTACCCTTGGCCTGTTATATCGGTTTGCTTTCTGTGTTCTTCTTTGGTTCTGAGTTTGTTGGAGAAAGGGAATGATTGCGACGCATTGGAAGTAATAGCCCAATCGGTGGTTCTTGTTATCCGGTATTAAAAACCGCACACTCCGATTAACTCAACGGTTGACCGTGACCGCCGGCACACTATTCAGTACGGCCGAATTACCATTAAAACCAAAGAGTCTGGTGCTGCTCAGAGGTAACTGTTGCACACAGCTGCATTAGAAGTTGAAAATTTGCCTTACTCCCTGCGCCTTCGGGTGAGGCCAGTCCCCTCCAGTGAAGTTGGTCAGATGACTAAGTCAGTGGCTCCGGGAGAGGTTCTTCAAAAAGACCGTGGCAAGTGCCAACTCGCATTTAAAACTATTAGGCCATCAGCTAGGGAGAGGGTCACTTAAAGAAATCCTTTCTTATCCTACCACTCCGTGGGTCGGAGTCAAATGCACAATATGTGGCACTGCCACCAAGCCCATTCTTTGGTTTGGACTTACCATTTACCTCTACACCTCTTCATCCACTGACTTCTTCCGACACCACCGGGAGTAAAATTTGATCTTTTCCCATAATGATAAGTTAGGTTTCGTGCAGTCTGGTAGATGGGTTTGTTTTCGCTCACCCCACGTAGTTGTTTAGGAATCCTGGCTTTGAATCTTGCGTATAACGCTGATCGGCCTCGTTGTTTCCAGTGTTCCCCCTTGGTTCGATATCGCGATTTGAAGTGCGTTCGTAGACCTGCAAGATGCTATTACATTACAAAGCTGTAAGATCCTTGCATTCATTTCAGTGATGTTCTGACAAGCATTCCGGAAACTATATAGACGTAATTTAATCCCGAGAGAAAATACTCACCCAATGGTACACTGACAATATCCCTTCCTGTGGTGACGAGGCGTCTGCAAGCTTGTTACGAAGCTCGACGAATTGATCAGTTACCACCTGACCAACAGCCAACTAAGATACCCCAGTTGATAATATTTACACACATTTCCAGCACCTTGTTCTGACGACTGACTGAAGTCACGACCGGGTGAATCACGTAAACGATGTTATTCAATCTCGAAAGCGATCTCTGACGCGCAAAATTACTCGTCTTTGGGCAGAAGAATGATAGTTCTTTCACTTGCCCAAACAGATTCAAAAGTTAATATGAGTCAGTGCTTAACCGTACCGTTTTTGATACTGGCGTAACTTTATATACTCTGCAAAATCAACAGTTTTCTAAGCAGCGAGTCACTGGTTGAAAAACGGGCGTTGTTTGTTGAGCATAATGGGTGGATGGACATCAGGACCACCAGCTTCTTGGCTTTCAGTTAGATAGTCCGTCTGTACATGAAGGACTTCATACTGATGGCGGTGTGGAGGGCAAACAAGGGCGAAACACTGGTTGGATGTGCAAGTGATTTTGCGGCTGAGTCTATCCGGATGACCCAAACAGTGTCCAGGACCGATAAGACATAGATGCTTCAAGGCACTCTAGTTCTCGCGGCAGTTCTTATTCCCACGCTGTTTTTGGATGGGTAGTGTTTTACGCCCAATTAATATCAGCCAATCTGTACGGTACTATCTTCTGCGTCCAGAATGCTTCAAAACGGTATCCTTTGTGGCCAAAATTCATCGGAGGAGTGAAACCGTGTATGTAATTCCGAAATCGTGGCTGTATGCTACAGGATGACCTTGGGGACAACTACTAAAACACACGGTTTAATTTCAAATAAAATATGGAGCTATTCGTTGAACAGGCGACGTTCCTATACACTCCAATGAATTTTCCTCTTTAGTGGCCCTCATTTACCACACGTGACAAGTTGGGCTGTCGGTTGGTTACCTTTTGGAACTGCTCTGTGTCCGGACACACTTTTCCTATCCAAAGGGTAATTTCCGCTACAGGTTCCATCGGATGAAATGCTTTAAACAAGGTTATTTGCATACTCTGTTTAATGTAATGAAAGCAAAATGTGTGAATTTGTGGGTTTTGTGTTTGCTTTAGGCTTCGGTGCATTACAACGAGTGCTGCGTTTTCGAGGTTTGGTCCTTCTAACTTTCTGTTATTCTAAGGCGCTGAAAGTGGTTGTTGGCGTGGTCCAGTGACCAGCGTGTTAGAAGGGGTCAGATACCGATCCCACGGAGGTTGGACTGAACAAACAATAGAAAATAATTTGTGATGGGGATGACATGACCTGCTTTGAAACTCTGAGTACCAATCAGCACGTAAATTTGATCACTAGGCCGTGCCATGGTGTTTACAGGAGGGATTTAAACGGTGAATAGTGGTCGTCTCAACAGTGTCCACTGAATATTTATTTTGGAAAATAGAGTACTACTCTCAGCTGTTGCGCTGTCCACCTCGTAAGCACGGTACTTTAGGCTTTATGTATTGGTACCATTGCGGGGCTTGAGGTCATTCGCTTCCCAAGACGCCTTGCTAATGTGTAGACATTCACAGATGAATTGAAATTGAAATTGAAAAGGTTACAGAACCCTTCTTCGGTGTCATCGGGACGCGTGTGGTTCCTTTGACAGACACCAGGCGAGCGAGATAATCTATTATTTTGACTTTTGCACTGCACCAAATTCCGATGAGGAGTGACATTTTGCCTGTTTTCAGTAGGGATAGTGACAACCCCGTACTGGTAGGATCGTAATAACCAGATCAAATGAAATTATGGTATTTGTTGGTGCCCTTTTCGTGGTTCCGCATGGGTAGTCCAGACGTAAGTTCCGCCCGTTCAGCGGACCCGTACAGAGCTTGACTTCATCGTACTGGTTACCTTCAACAGTGGGTAACACGATCCAGCTGGCGTCCGTGCATTACTTTCAAGCATTACACACCATAGACTTCCTGATAGTAGTGGTGAGTCCTGGAAAACGTAAATTAATTAAGCACGTAATTGATCACACGATTGGTCTATACTGATTGTTTTCAACGGTTTCCTACGAGGAATGATCTGAGTAAACACCACTCACACATGCAATCCCCTCAGCACAATGCAGATAGAATTGGCCGAGTGAATACTTGCGGTGCCTTCTGGTCCCACCAAGATTCACGTCTACTCTTGCTTCCAAACGGAACTTTATGCCTTTCTTGTGATGCAAAAAATGACCTATTTCGCGAGACTGGAACATTTCCCCCCGGTTAGTTGTTCCTCACGGTCGGAACCAGGTTACATATGTTTAACTGACAAGCACAACTGGATGAACTATCACTTTGTGTAGTGAAAACCTAACCATCGGTCAAACAGTCCTGACTCATATGTCTGTCAGATGCTTCAACCAATGGGTTGCACCTTGTCAATCATGAAATCCAACACTGACGGTCCACCCACTAGTACTGAGATTTTTTGCTCGATGCCGAAACAAGTCCTGTGGTTCTCGAACCTCCTTGCACACAGAAGATCTCTACACACACATGGAGTCTTGTCCCTAGACTCCATCTTCATAAAGCTCATCGGGTTACGGTCAACTGAAAGCAGATTCGTTTAATGAGCTTCGCCACTATCCCGACGCTTTGTCACCAGAAGCGGAAGAATCCAGCGTCTTCTATGGGCGATGAGTCAAACTAGGAGCTAAAAAATCTGGGCTAAACTCTGGATGCCGAACAGTACCGCAAGCTGGTTCTCTGTGCTTCAAAACATGTGGATTATCGGCCAAGTAGCGCAGTGCTACCATCGGATTGGATTACATGGGAGAAAGCTGGTCACACGATTCGTTCGATGGGCAGTTTGGATAATCTCAAGCCAACAATATTTCGCCATATTGCTGATCACTTAGTCTTGCCACCATTATTTCGAGGTAGTCAAGCGCACAACAAATCTGTGGATTGAAGCATAGGCGGCTGTCTATTTTTCGCCCAATAATACGTCGAAAGTACAGCCCCGAGAGAACTTTCCATAGCGACATGGTTTACAGGGTTGTGACAGATGCCAGTGAACAACCATCCTACTTTCAGTCCATCAGTCGGGACATTTGTAAAACGTGCGAGAATAAGACGGAATATCTAAATACGTTTGCTCAACATCCAGTTGCCCTGAACATAAGGGATCTGTTCAGCCGGGATTAAGTCGTGTCTCTCATTAAAACTGGACTAGTATAAAAAAGAGGTGCACTTCAATATCGTCACATTCTGACATATTCGCAAATTTGGAGAGATCTTTGACGCTAAAGAAATAGAATATGAAATCAAGCAAACCGTTGAGTTAACTCTCAATGTGACAAGATATTGATGATATAGGGTGAAGTCTGAGCGATACTTCAAGTGCTTCGATCAGACCATACGTTTCCGGAGTGGAGAGCCATCTGAAGATACGTTTTACGATATGTGTTTGTCTGTAACTTTCAATTACTTGACAATATTAATCCCGTCACTTCGGATTCTATGAGGTCCTCTTGTTCAATATGAAATTTAACGTAACTAGAAGGATTCAGACTATCTTTTTCGTAAATCCATCGTCTTCTTTAACCCATTAGTTACTTGGACGACTGATTAGATTTCAACTGTGTACTCATGGTTGTACGGCAGTGAAGCATCGGTTTTGAACACTGATGTCATGCTATCGATGATGATGATGATGACTTCCCCATCCACCTTTACTCTCTTCTTCGCAATAATGTTTTCAAATAAATCATGGTTGTACGGCAGTGAAGCATCGGTTTTGAACACTGATGTCATGCTATCGATGATGATGATGATGACTTCCCCATCCACCTTTACTCTCTTCTTCGCAATAATGTTTTCAAATAAATCATGGTTGTACGGCAGTGAAGCATCGGTTTTGAACACTGATGTCATGCTATCGATGATGATGATGATGACTTCCCCATCCACCTTTACTCTCTTCTTCGCAATAATGTTTTCAAATAAATCATGGTTGTACGGCAGTGAAGCATCGGTTTTGAACACTAATGTCGTGCTGTCGATGATGATGATGATGACGATGAATAACAATCGTATAGCTGTAGCACCCTTTCGGTGCCCGAACGGCACGCCACCCGAAGGAATCACTAGGGCTTGATTACATTCATTTTGCCAAAGCCTAGACAAGGGAACTGGAGATACCAAGGTCGGGTTCGAGCCACGAACCTTGCAGACAGTAAATTCGTGCTCTTACCACTGAGCCACCTCGCCTTTATAATCTGTTCAAGGCTACATTTATCGTATGCATGCGTTTAGGTTGCCGTTTATGCCCAACTTTTGTAGTAATATTTTTCCAAAAGTAGGCGTGCTGTTTGGTGAGTCATTGAGTACCAAGAGGATGGACCTAACCGTCAATTAACCTACGGCGCACTGTCGGTTGTGCGCTGACTCTTCATCGGTGTCTGAAACGTTCTCGAACAGGTTCTTATGTTACCTCTTCTCAAAAGGCGTGCGCTGTATCACAGATATTCACGGCACTTGCCCCTATATTAAGTGATCACCACTGGTTGCTATTTTTCCACGATTAATCTTCATCTGGTTTTCATTTTCGGAGGTTTTGCAGTGAGTGCCCTCAGACCAGGTTCATCCATTTTTTTTTACAAGCACGTCAGTTACTACGACGGTGAATTCCCGGTTGTGATTGGATAAGGCACCCTCCTGAGGAATGCAGTTCACGTCTATGTGACAATTTCATCCCTTGTGGGATACTTGGAGGGTGGGGCCAAAAAAATTCTTTTATATGCCCAGGTATATTTCAGTTAATAAATGAGAAATAACAAGAGTACTGTTAGGAAACCTATGTTTCGTCGTTTCGTCCAGTTGTGCCCCGTCATACAAACTACCCACATCTGGTAGGAATGACCTTCACATTGGTGCCGATTTGAATGCCCTCAAATGAATTCTGATTCTAAAAGAGATTCCCATTTTTATATTTGTTCTATTTTTTTCCGTTTGTCAACCTCATTAGGTTGCGCGATTTTAATTGAAAGGTTGCAAATTATTGTGTTTTCTGTGAGTGAGTAAGCGACTCTTGGAAATTTCAAATCATCATTCTTTCCGTCCCGTAGCAGCTTCAGGTATGTGATAGAACTCGTATCAATCGCGTCTTTAGAATAACTCCATGGTGTGTGCTCAGTAAAATGAAAATTTGACAGAAAATAAACAGTGAAACCAGTATCACCATGTTTACATTCATTCTTAAGTTTATGGACTATCCCCTACCCCTAACCTGTTTGAATGACATTATATAAGTAAATGCTCTCGATCGTTTTGCACTGCAGCAATGGTTTCCGTCTGTTTCAAGAGATAAATTCATAACTAGGCTTATGACTCCAGTCAATAGGTAAAAAATCACTTGCAAAAACTTCTTAAAACTGTGGCTTTTATACGATGATCTCGCATGGAATCAGGACAGCCAGCAACGGCTCAAGGACGTCAGACAATTGAACACTTGAGTAGGTCCGGTATTGTGGAAACTTACTCCGATTCAGAATGAACCCATTGTGGTCTGGACAGCTACAAGTCAGAAATCGGTCCTAGAATATTGGAGTGCCATTGGAATTAATGGGGCAGATTTATTCTGATTGACAATTTTAGGTTCATGGGTTACGTTTAAAATGCCCGATAGCAGTGCGAATCACTGTACTGTTCATTTCATCTCGTTGTTCCTTTAAGCCTGAAAGTCTCGTTGTTTGAGAGGAAAGCTGTGGGGATCACTAAAGTTGCGCAACGCTAGTCTACGGACATGCACATGAGCGATAATCTCTCGGCGTGTTATCACTTTTCTGACAACGATGAGAGCGAATATTAAGCATGTGTTAGATGTCTATCTTTCAACTCAAAGCAGGGCTTTGGTATTTCATTGATTCCGCCGCCTTAACCTCGGAGTCACAGCCAGCGTGGATAATGCCGCAAAACGCGAACTTTCTAGGCAAACAGTCCAACTATTTTCCTGAGGATTCCGCTTTTGTAACAAGTTAGAAAGTTGTACCGGCTGAACTGAAAAAAAGACTGGCTGGTATACATTTTGAACTTTCATAGTCGAAGTTGAAAGCCACTCAGTATTTGCCACTCAAGCTTGAGGAGGCGCAGAGCTGCTAATGTTGATCAAAACGCATGAGCTTCTCTCGCGAATTTTCAACTGTTCCTATACATCTGAAGCACTCTTATTTCTCGTGTGCAGCACGAGTCGCCCAGTAACCCTTGGTTGATTGGTTTGAAACAGAGTACACGTCAGCAGCTACAACATATACATGCCACAGAACCCTTTCAGCGCTACTAGAACATTGAAGCTTATCAAGTTTATCCGATCGAAAAATCCGTGGTTCGAACCCAGCCTTAGCGAATACACTGCTTCTATTTAGGCGTGGGCAAGCTGAAAATGTCTCGGCTTTGAGTGGTATGGCAGCTGGACATCAAAAAGGTGCTACAGTTGGACGATTATTGCAATTATTATTATTATTATTATTATTATTATTATTATTATTCGGTTGAGGTGTTCACGCTTCAAAATACAGTCTAACTTGTCAGTCTCCATTTGCATCAGCTGAATGAAAAGTCGGATATTCTATCGTACAATCCATTCTTTCCAGCAGTAGTAATCTTGTACACTTGTAAGTATGCGTTAGTGCCCCAAAATTGAGCAGATTCTCCTTCCGCTTCTGTGTTGCAATATGTCCCACTTTCTGGATATCCACACAATCCCATCAAGAAAGCAAAATCTGACAGCGCCTACATTTGTTCCAAATCCACTGTTCCTATTGCTGCCTTAACTGAAGTAATGAGTCACCTACATGATTACACGGATACTTGTTGCCCGACCGTAATTACAGCTCATATCATCCTACATTTGCATCGCAGAATA
>NW_008751675.1:924592-944834 GCF_000715545.1 Opisthorchis viverrini | reverse complement strand
AACGTTCTACAGTACGATTATTACAATTATTATTATTATTCGGTTGAGGTGTTCACGCTTCAAAATTCAGTCTAACTTGTCAGTCTTCATTTGCATCAGCTGAATGAAAAGTCGGATATTCTATCGTACAATCCATTCTTTCCAGCAGTAGTAATCTTGTACACTTGTAAGTATGCGTTAGTGCCCCAAAATTGAGCAGATTCTCCTTCCGCTTCTGTGTTGCAATATGTCCCACTTTCTGGATATCCACACAATCCCACCAAGAAAGCAAAATCTGACAGCGCCTACATTTGTTCCAAATCCACTGTTCCTATTGCTGCCTTAACTGAAGTAATGAGTCACCTACATGATTACACGGATACTTGTTGCCCGACCGTAATTACAGCTCATATCATCCTACATTTGCATCGCAGAATACCATCAAAGTCGCGCGAGCCTAACATGGACTATGATGCCCCGAAGCACACCATTACTCGGGTTCGTATACACACCTACACATGATAAAGATTCGGCCAAAATGTTTATCTTTTATCGCGCGACCAGTGGGCCTATCAAATGCGCGAATCGTGCAACGAAATCATCCTTTGTACTATCATTTACGTCGTACAAAACTTGGATAGACTGCAACAAAATTGACCGAACGTCAACCCTTTTCTCCAAGATGAGTTCATTTTATTCTATGGGCGGAGAAGCACTGTGTAGATGTTTCACCCCCGTTGAGAATCATTGTTATTGCGAATTTCTAGGGAAATTCAAATCCACATCGTTCACAATAGCAGTTGAAATACATTTATCTATTAGTAGTGTGAGGAGATCTGGGATTTCTGTGCTGATTTCGTCCTGTAAGTGAAGCCAGTTTATGCTGAAAATCCTAGAATTCCTGTACAGTTTTTAGCTTATTGTGAGTCATAAGAGGTACGCATATCATGAAACTCCGGAGTGTCTCGAACCCGCGACCTCCTAGTCAGTAGTTTGAACACTTAACTGTTCAGCCATAAGCAGCTGATCAGCAGTTTGATTAACTCGCACTTAGACAAAGTCGTTGCTCGAAGAGCCATTCAGCACGTGTTACCGCGTGATGAGGATCCCGTGGTGGAAGGATGAGTGGCGCTTTATCCTAAGTGCGAGTTAATCACACTGCTGATCAGCCGCCTGTGGCTGAGCGGTTAACTGTTCAAACTACTAGCCAGGAGTTCGCGGGTTCGAGAATCTCCGGAGTTTCATGAGATACGCACTGCTAATGATACCCAATATGGCTGAAACAGCTGTACAGTGCTTCTCGGCTTTTTTCAGCACAGATTGGCTTCACTTATAGGACGAAATCCCCACACATTCATCTATCTAGTTAGGGAATGAGTTGAGCGCATCCATTCCTTTAGTGGTGCACTTTCGCTTAGTGGAATATGATTTTTTATGGCCCCTCTAATGACGAAGACGATAATCCATAAAACCTGTTGGGTTGTTTGTTTTGAACAAATCCCACAAGTCCTAGTGACACTCATTGCCGGAACCTTCAACGCCAGCACCTTCTCCCATCTATGGCCGCCTGATGAGCAGCGCACCAAGAGGCACATCTTCATCAATCGGGCTCATATTTTGCTGTCTGGATGTTGTCACTGAATACGGACATGAAAAACTGGCCATATCGTGATACGTCAACCATCTCGTCTATTATTCTTGTTGAAGGTCTCGGTTTCACAATAACTGACTATCTCACCCACTGCGTGCACAACCAAAACTTTCCTGATGGTCGGGGTTTTGCTTTCAAGCCCCAATATCTATGTAAGCCGAGTAAACGTGTATTCAACTGCGTCGAAATCAGATTGGTCCGTGGTACGCCAGTCTTAACCAAAGGACGCGTAAACAGTTAGTCCAAAATACCCCTGAAAAAGCAAATATGTCAACAAGACTACGATATAAACACCGAGACTGACATGTGCTTTTGTGAGTGCCATTCAATGTCCATTAATTCGCTGCATTGAGTGGGCATTCTACAGCGAAAAAACCCGTTCACAGTGCTTTTCTTTCTTCTATTGCGAGAGAAGCGGTACATAGATGGTTCGCGCCCACACAGATGCAAATCACTGTTCAAATCATCGGTAAACATTAGATTAAAAGGTTCTCAAGCTATTAAATTTTTAGGCTTAATGGCATGAATTGGGGAACAGAGAGTACGTTGGCTGATGAAAGCATTTTCAAAAAGGCTTGTTTTACTCTACTTTATTCCATCTAAACCAATTTCCAATGCTGTCAAATGTTTATTGCTGATAATGTGAATGAGTCAGTTTGGTTTGTCGCTCAAAGCTCTCTGTCTGGATGCATTTGTCTTCTCCCCTTTCTGCCACATGCGAATTCACATCCTCTCTGCCTCCCCGTTACGATGCATGCTGCTAGTTTGTTCCGTTGGTTTGTCGGAAAGTTGGGAGGTCAACTTCGTTTTCTGGGTTGACCATTGTTAGGTAGCTGAATGGCTAACAGTCAGCACTATGTATGTGCCACGGCGTCTTGATTTGCACTGTGCAGGAGCTCTGCGGGTTTTGTGGTGTTATCAACTGTCGCGGAAAATAGAACGAGATTAATATGGCCCATCTTGATGAGAACGCCTGTATCAACCTTTACTTGCGTCTTGTTCACTAGATCAGCCTCAAAGTGAACCATCGTAGTTGCATCTCTCAACAAGTTCACCCACTGGAAAACACTCCATTTCCTATTCGCCACGTGGCATGGCATGACTGATCGTGATACAGCTACCTGACGAGTCCAAATCAGGATGAAACGTGTCCTGGACACAAGTGCTGTCTTGAACCTCTTATGATTAGGCTAGTAGTGTCGCACCATATTTCTGTCCAGTCAGCGGCAAACTGAAGGTAAAATAGACTTCAAGAAAATGGGTGTCCAGTGAGCTTGGGCAAGCAGTAACAAGAAAGATATCAGACCCAGTGTCAAACATGAACATTTGAGGTTATTCAACACTCGAGTAGCGTCCCGGAATGGAAGGAAGTTGTGCAACTGAGTCATCTGCTCCCTGTTGAATGAACTGCAGACCGCAATATTGCGACTGCACTAAGGTCTACATAGAATCAACAACCAAGGAGCTACACACCAGAATTGTTGAGCGTAATAAACGGCTAAGTAAACCATCAATGGATGAGGACAAACTCTAGGCGGTGGTCAAAGACTTGGTGATAACGGGACATACTTTAGACACACGGATAGATCAAGAAAGTCAGGAAGTTTTAAGATTGAGATAGGATTCACACAACAACGACTGGCGACCGAGATGGTGAAAACCGCCAATAATTCTAGTATAAATAAACTATAGAAAATAGAGCTGGCCAAGGTACGGGTGGTGGCCTTGGTGGTGTGGCTTGGTAGGATTGTCATTAAACAGGAGTAGTTAGCACAACCGGACCAAACTTGCTGTAATCCTCCTCGCTTACCTAGCTGTTGTGGCAGTAGCCCACTCACACAAGCCAAAAAGCACTGTAAACGGTACTCAAGTGGAACCTTCACAAGAAGTGTACCAGATGAAGCAGACCCTAGATCCGGCCCCCAGTTCATGTACTTTCGATCTTAGTTCACTGACCATAGCACTCTCTGACCCACATTGAGGTTTCGTCCAGTCAGTTAATCCAATCTACACTAGAAAGCCGCGAACCACCGCAAACGGTTTCATTTCTATTCAGAGTCATCACATTGGCGGAGTTTTTCTAACCCGCGACTTCCAAGTCAGTGGTCGAACACTTACAAGTTCTGCAACGATCGGTTGGCCTCCCACCTGAAAACTCGAACAACACTGTAACCTAGTCACCTGGTCTTTGCGTCAAACCCTAACGTTACTGAGTAATGAATCTATTGATTTCTTCTCACAAGAAGGTGACCTACTTGATGGGATTTTCCATTGTTTCTGAGTGGTGCATGAAGTTTTAGTCTATCAGTGGCCTTCGACTAGAACGTAGTTACTAATACTGGTTGAAGACCAACTTCAGGCCACAAAGCACCATATTTATAGAATAAGGAGTCTTCTAGTTGAGGCTTGTTTGCTCTTATTCATCGCCTCATACTGGCGATTTTTTGTTGAATTTGCTTATTTGGACACAGGTTTACCTGGTTTACACAGAGGGAATGCTGAAAATAATGTTTACTCCACAACCGCAATCCATCCTTTGCTCCGCGAAAAAATGTGATGACAAGTGAGGGTGACGTTACAGGTAGGTGTGGCTTTGGACGGTCTCATAGGTTATGCGGCAAATTTTACTTTGTCACATGATTCCGCAAGAGTTCCGTGGGGGATGACTTCACAGAAGTTATGACCAGACAATAAATGGGGTTAATCTTGGGAAACGGCTTGGTTAAACAAATTTTTCAGCAGCTTTTTGGCTGAAAGGATTCAGTTCGCAACATCACATAAGTACTTTCACTTGTTCGGCTTACTGTGTGTGACAAAATTTCTCGTACGGTTTCACCTTAAGTACTGTAGCGGACGTCTCAAACGACCTTGATGTTGTCTCCCCGATCGGCATGGTTGCCTTTCACCATACCATCGCAACTCACTAGTTGTGGCCTCAGATAGACACTACACTCTCCCCTCATGACCCACTTTTTCCTCAAATGATTAAAAATATTGTCATCTTTAGGCTTTTTGTAAGTCCATCATACTGGCTTGGTGGATATTTATTGCCTACTAAATACCGGCAAGCTACCACCACTGTAGGCACTGATTGTAGTTTGCTTTGTGAGTTTCTTCAGTGTCATTTGGCATACTCGGACCCAATTCACATTCCGGTAACAGTCCTCTCACCGGCCCGGCGGTCACTATTGACCGAAGCCTGGGTGGGAGTGATATTCTTCTAGGATATGGAACTAAGCAGCATTACCAGCAATGCATGTGTTATTCGATCGGGACGGTAAGGGAACAGAAGTAACAGTAAGTATGCGTTTGTTTTAATTTTCACTTCTTCTACTTCTGAATTTATGACACGGTAGCAGCAATAAGCGAAATATGAAACAATTCAGCGTAGGGAGAGGTAGTCTGATACCAGAGCCAATTTGGATACATATCTCTATGCACGGAATTTTATTCATGTAAAGCTGGCTGGTTCAGCGTAATCAGCCAGTCTACGTGGAATCCGATCACCCAAAAGGCGTGAATGATTGTTCGGGGCCAACGAAATATCTCGTCATTAGCAGGCGCTGCTGATGTGGAGTCCCAGACCGTGGATAGACAACTAGTTTATCGTTGTCTGATCTAATTACCCGGGTATTTGAATGTGCCCAGATGTTTGCTGTGACGGACAGTGATTATCTCTGCCAAGGTGAATGCTACAGTAATCGCATCTGAACTGGCAGATGACTTGAGCTTTGGAAAACAGGTCCTTTAGGCTGGCCAACCAAAGGTTTCACGGCTCATTTGGACCTGGCTGTTCTTAGTTGTGTGGCTAGAAAAATACGATCCAAGGAAGCTGTTTTTTTTCGCTTCATTCTCACAAAT
Source organism: Opisthorchis viverrini (assembly GCF_000715545.1). NCBI lineage: Eukaryota > Metazoa > Platyhelminthes > Trematoda > Opisthorchiida > Opisthorchiidae > Opisthorchis > Opisthorchis viverrini. The sequence continues at coordinate 939,343 of NW_008751675.1, read as the reverse complement.
ACGTGATTCCCTTTCATTGCTAGTTGCTAGTAAGCAGCAGAAATCGAGCGTAGTTTAGTTTTCTGTAGCCTATGTTTTTGGACAGAACATCCCTCGTAGCCGCATCAGGGTGAGATTCCGTTTTGTGCAACTCTTCAGGGATGCAAATTTCTTGGCCCCGTATAACAGTGTCTTAGTTGAGCCGCGTCTATGAATCACTGGTGCAAAACTGACCAATCTACATTGTTTAACGGTGAATTTCAAAGGCCACCCAGTCATCCGGACGTGTTTCAGGCGGAATATCCAAGATGACCAAATTTTCGCTCTATCGATTGTCTTTGGACCCTGATAAGCTGCGGTACACATTGCGAAGATAGACAAAATTCTGACCAAGTGATTTCTAATACTGAAGTCTGGATACTATTGTAGTTGTAACGTTTGCTGCTGGCAGTATAACCACTTTTTAAGATAAGCAAGAGCACATCAACAAGCGTCGGGCCCAAAAGAATGACCATGGCAACCCCGTCCATCTGACTGCAGACGAGGTTTTCCAAATTGAATCGAAATTGAGAAGGATGAAATCTTTTGCCAGAGAGGCTGGGACGTTTGGTGTGATGTTTAGACTCACCATTTAGTCGTGTAAAAAAAAACTCGACAGCTTGACATGGCGGTACATTTTTAAAAGATGATTCAGAATATCAGTGAAACACACTGCTAATCCACCGATAATCCGACAAAGTTCAAAAGAATCCTTCAAATGGTGGGTGGTTGAACTCCCTACAGAAATCTACCCGCAAGGTTGTTGAAAACTCTTCGGCATCCCACGACCGGTTTTGCCCTTCTTTAGGCTCACCAGCAGACTCTGTCCTCCATTCTTCGTCAACCTCATATTCTGTTGGAGGCAAAATTGTTGAAATCCGCCAAATACACTAAGCTGCACATGAATTTGGTTTTAATGGTTGACTCAGCTGAATCCCAGTTGCATCTCTCGCTTATGATATTCTTCACCTGAATGTACTGCACCACTTGTTTTACTGGGCACCGTATTGGAGATAAACTTGTCCAGAAGAAAGTTAGAAGACTAACCAAGCATCTGCTTAATATGCGGTGATGCGAATTCTCTCCGTTATGTAAGGGTCCGGGTGAAACCGCGGGTTTGTGAATTTTTCGTGAATCATAGAAATGGCCTAACTGTTCAGTCATATCTCCCCACAACAAAATATTCTAGCTTCCGCGATATTAGTTCGTCTTCCCTTTTGCATTCGAGAAGCAATGTGGTCATACCCATCCTGTTCGAATTACGTGAGATTATTGTCATCTACTACAAGTGAGTAAACTAATTAGGTGATCGGACACGTCTCTCAACTGACTTATGAACACTTTCGCTTTGACCGTTGAGTCCAGTGAATGGCGAATCCAGCACTTGAATTTTTCGAACTAAGGTTTTCTTCCTTTTCTCCTTACTATCATTATCATCATCACTATCAACTGTAAAGCGCGCGTACCTGCCGCACGGTGGTTATAGCTGTTACAGTTTTGTTCCCCAATGATTTGGGAAGGTGGGTATAAGCTGAGAATTGGAGGCGATAGCTGATATAGGTACTTCACAAATACAGTAGTGTCGGTGAATTTTCATTGAGGAGATCGCAATGGAAGTATGCATTGAAGACAACAGCCTGGATGAATAAGCTTTGAAGGTGTAACTGTCTTTAACGATTGATACGTCCCGTCTCAGGGTCCTTATCCAGGGGGATAGCGATGAACAGTGCAGCCGACTTTTCTTGGAATAGATTTCGTACTTCCTTGCTGAATCATTGTTTGACCTCCCCTGGCTCGTGTTCGCTCTTTGCGTGGATTTGCGAAAGAGCTGCTCAAGGGATACGGTGGGCTGGCATACGGAGCAGGTGACCAATCGAGTGGGATGTTCATCCACTCTTCCGAAAGCTAACGACGTACTTCAGCAGTGCTTCTGCGGTGTTCCCACCAGACTCGGTAATGCTCATAAGATATTAGTGGTTGGAAAATGAAAGATTTCTGACGTCCTTAGAGCACACCGGTCAGGATTCCAACCATATATGTTAATAAAAAATCATTCAGCTGTAGCGCCCTTTCGGTGCCTAGCTGCCATGCTATCCGAAGGTTGCACAAAGGCTGGGATACTACCAGGTTGTCCAAATCTAGACAGGGGATGTCGAGAGGCAGAGGTCGGATTCGAACCACTAACCTTCCGGTCAGTAAATTCGCGCTCTAACCACTTGGGCCATCTCGCATATATGCAGTGCAATGCAGCTTTTGACAGATAAGCTAATTTCCACTAGCTGTGGAACAGGCAGCGGAACTATTTTGATCTCTCCCTATTCATTCTAATACCTCAATCGGTTCATCCGCAAGCATGGAGCTAGAGTTCGAACCCACCCAGTCTTTCAGCAGCATTCTACATTCTAGGGGTGTGAATCGCATGCGAAACCACAGGCTAAAATTATTCAGAGTATTTAATGCTATTAGCATTGTAGTGACGCCAAATCAAAGAGGATCTGTGTTGTCCGTGCACTCGATATTTGTGAGCGCCCACCCTGGGAGCGCTTCGACCCCTCAGGCATTAGAGGCTGGGAGTGAGTGTTCCCCAATCCTAACTTACGATGAAGTTGAATAGCAACGGTGAAACGGAGCAACATTGTATGACATCACTCCGTGTAGTGAGCTCACCGTGGGACTCACCGTTGACCTTCACGCGAAATGCTAAACATAGTTGCCCCTCAGAATAAGAAATGAAATACGAAATATCCTTACTGAAACCAGAGGAGACACCAGGACCGGACGGTTTGTATTAAGTTTGATTCAAAGAAGGTGGAGAGTCCCTGGTGGCTAATCATTCCCCCATAGTTGACTAATCCAATCGCATCCAGGCGGTTGTTTAATTTCACCACACTCACATCTGCTAAACTTACCCCGGACATCAACAAATGCGCAAAACTTATTCTCGCACGTGGAGCAATAGGAACGTTGAGAAACATCACAGTACATCATAGTTTTACAGATGCTTACTTCCATCGGGCAACAGTATCCAGTATTCCAGATGGTAACACCCTGATTCACCATATCTGATTTATCGACTGCTGAATTCTAGCACTTACAGATCGATATGACTTGGATAACAAAAATAGTTTACTTACAATATTTTAAGTCGTGTTCTTGATACAAAGGTGGTCTTCTCAGTAAACCACTGTAGTGCTATGGTATAAAGCAGTAATAAATGCGAGTTTGAGTGGAGTCCAAATTGTTTTTTTTGGAAAGGGGTGTTCGAATGTCGATTCATCCAACGAACTGCGCCATTCATCATCATTCAGCTGAACCAGTGTAACGCAAAAAAACGATTCCCAGTAATACTCTGAATAGCGCAGTTCTACCATGAACTAGCCACCTAATTAAGCTGGTTATTTTTGTCTTGGTCGTCTAATTTCCACTGGAGCGTCACACATCAGAAACTAACAGCCACTATTACCAACTAATTGAATTGCCTTTGGAGTATATTCTATTTGACTGCTCTGTCCCCCTCCCTCCGCGACCTGCAAATAAACTCATCAATCAGCAGATCTGCGAAGCAATCAATCTAGGCCGAATTCGGTCACGTGTTGTTCGCAAAACCTTTTTGGTTGCCCAACATTGCTATTTTTCACATCAATAAGTTTGCTCCTATTCATGTGTACAAATTGAGTTTTCTATATGTCAAATTACCATTCCTGGTGGTTTATTACTTTCAGTCTGGTCACGATCACAATTCAATTGACGCGGGACAAAAATCGACTGGTTCGTTTGGAGTCTGTGCAGTCTATTTACAACCCACTGAGTAAGTCAACCTGGTTATGCGATGTTGGAGGTTCAGCTCAACTTGTTAATTACGCACAACGACTGCGAACTCCCAGAATACTTCTATATAGTGCCCCTTTCCAGTCAGTAAATTTGGATGTTTGGTTTTGGGATTCAAGGAATAAAGGACGAACGTTCCAATTTGGCGCCATCCTATTTGCTGGATAGTGACAAGAGCGTACACCTTACTGTCATTTAAGATTGATAACAAAGTATTATTATCGATATTCTATTTCATTAAGCAGCTATCCCTCTTTTTATACTAAGTGAGAACCGTGGGAACATGAGAAGATTCAAATTCTCCTCACAGCTGGCTTCTCTTTGGGGGAACTACACTCTAAGCGGTGCGTGACCCGGAATAAGCTTATAGTCTTGTCTGGGAATTTTCTTCTCCGTGGAGACCATTTTGGTGTGCGGATCCCCTTACCGTATTTCGTTATAACGCCAATCAAGGCGTGCACCGTTTTCGGCTGGAGAGTGAAGGTTGCAACAAGTTCTATCATCAGACGCCTTCCAGCAAAACTTGGTCCCATTCAAGCGCTCCTTCTTGTTTTCAGAAAAAATGTGAAGACAGGAGAATGTATCAGTGTGATGAATTCAAAAATTCATTAATAATCCTTGCAAATCTATTGGATAATGTTTTAGGCTGAATAGGGCTTAACTGCCTCGGCACAGTCCATCAAAAACGAAGACTTAGAAGGAAGAAGCGTACTCCAACCCCAATGATATGGACAGCTTTACGTCAGCCACGGTACTGAACTGCTGAGATGTAAAACCTCGCCTACACTCGGAGTAGATTGAGGGGACAGGTTTACGAAGACCTTTGTCCCATTCTTCAGTGGACCTCCTCTAAATTATCTGGTTTATTTTAAAAACCTAAACAAAATAAACTATTCGTAACAGACTACTCATTGGGTTGCTGCAGGTCCTTTGACAGCCCACGAGTGCTTTCGCCCTCCTAATATTTCATAAGTTAGGCGAAGTCCCTGGATTTATGTCAACGTTATGTTCTTCTTGAGTCTAGATTGGATAGATTTTGATATATACTCACAACTGCATATGAATCTGATTTTGAAAGGAAAGTCAACTGAATCCAACCGAAGGTCTCGTTTATGATGATCGGCTTCAGCTGGATGAACAATGTTATAAGTAGTGTGTTACGTCCAGGCAATAACGTATCGTGATTTTTCGAATACTGTACTAACATTAGGCAGTCTGGTGCAGCACATTCGGTTGAATCGAACCATCATGAACGGGATATTCAACTTTATTTAGTTAAGCCTCTTGTAAAAACCAAATTTGTATGCAGATGAGGTTATTTTCTCAAAGTCACCTGTTCTTTTTTGGCTTTGATGTCTAAGTTCTTGCACCGATTTGCTTTTTGTCGCCCGCGCTACCGCAGTCGATCACGTGGCACGTATTTATCAGCTCTGTCAATTAGCCGAGCCATATTCTCCGGATCTTCTCACAAGCGGGACCTGTTTTGCTACACAGGGCCACTTTGGCTTGATGAAACAATATAGATGCGGTTCTACATATTGAGAATCAAATGATTGCTATGCCGCTCGAGGTACCGCAATGAAACTCAGCGGTATAGTTGATCAGTGGTAGAATGGCGCCCGATGTACGTGCTGATTGAGGATATCGCGAGGAAATCATTCAAGCCAGAATGAGATCTATCAACTTGGGCAACGGATGTCCCGTTTGACTTGAGAAGCTAGTTCAGGGAAGATCAGGACACAATGCCATGAGGCCGTAGTTGCGGTCTCAATAAGGTGACCCTAGATGGCGTCCTTCCCGTTGTGTTTGATTTCGTGAGCTTAGGAAGTTGTAGATCTAGGAGCAATCACGCATAACCGCTAACCTGAATTACTTCCCCAAATGCCACTCAGATCTTACACCCCTTGCTTTGCCCCACCTATCAGTCGTCAGCCAATAAGTGTATGGCTGAAGAACATCGCTTCACTGGACCCCTGTGTTCCCTTTACATGGTCAGATTTCTTACCTGCTGATTCGTGTCGCGGTTCCATACCCTCAGTAGTGTCGTTTTTCGCATTGCAAGATGTCCAACTAAGATACCACTGTGTGCTATGGAGAACCAAAAACGAAGAAAGTAGCTTGTGACGATCAAATCAAAATCTCTTCATCCACCATAATGGAGTTGACGTTCACTTTTAACAGGTTTCGATGCTTTAATCTGTCTCAACCCACCAGCAGAGACCTTACCGAATACAGCCCAGTCACTTGCGGAGGCCACTTAGTTGGTCGCGATTAGGATCGCCCTGCCTCAGGAAGAAAAGTCTATCTCATTATGGGTCCGTCTTAAAAAAGAGTACTGTCATTAAATCTTGTACAAACACACCCCACGCTTACGGATTTAAGGTTCTACCTCATAGGTGCCATAATTGTAAGGTTTCACTCCGGGTCTGCTGGTGAAACAATCAGGTAATCACTTGGCTACTGGAGAAATTTCGATTTGCTTCATCGATGCTTGCACAGAATCTGGTAACTACAAAGTTGTCACTTCCCGATCTCTCTGATTAGATCCCTTCACGCATGCTTTTTGGATAGTCGCTATGAAGGAGCATGTTTTCCACCAAGTGATTTGCGCAACTCGGGCAGCTGCCAACTCACTCTTCTTGTCCTTACTTTCAGCCGAACTGTTTGATATCATCATCTCAGGTCTGGTTCTCGCCTTTTTGGCTCTATTCTTCATGGATATGTGCTTCGCAGGACGGACCGGCGAGTCACATCTCCTGTGCTGTTCACCAAACCAGAAAAAAAGCACTTCACATCAGGGTATATTGGCGTCTCATAGTAAACGACGCGATTTACTCTCTGGTTCGCTTGTCAATCTGTGTGAGTCATCGACATATACACCTAAGGTGGTAACCTCCAGATCCTGTCCAGCATGCTCCCAACTTGTACCTTCGTTTGGGTCTGCTGGTATAGCGGAAGCTGATGAGACTACCCGGACATGTGACTTTTGTTCCGTTTGTCCACAACCAGAATGGTCCACAACTAGCCGGAACAGACCAACTCAGCAAGTCAGTTTCAAGCGTATATAACCCCGTTTCTGCTTTTCATAGTCTGATCATTTCATTTTTTCTCACTTTGTTATCCGCACACGTAATCGTTGATTAAAATATGTCCTGATGTCGCATCAGTAATAAAGTAGGCTCGCGTAATGAACAGGCACACACTTTATCAAGAGAGATCGTACTGTATAGAGATAGGATATTGGAATCTGAACATTCGTTTCTGCTTTCACTTTAAGCATCTGCTTACCTACTCGGCAAGTTGTCCAAACGGGAGGAACCTGACTAACCTAACCTAACTCTCGACACCCCCACCCGCTGTATTGTCATGAGGACTGTGGACTACATCGTTGTTACTAAAATCTGAGCTGATTTCAAGTCCTCGTGACGGTTCGGTCAACCTTTATTCGAAAATCGCGCTCAGGATGTTTCCTATATGTGATCTCTCACGAAACAAGGTTTTACACAAATTTCTAGGTGGCCCGTTTAGATTGACAAATCTCATCGACGAAGGTTCCATTGAAAATTTTTCACAGATTCTCCTCCGTGACCCCACCTTGTTCACAGAGTACATCTCCTGCGCCGTCCACTTTCTACTGTCTACATCACGCACAGGCAGTATGTGAGGAGAATGGTACCGAGTATGGCTCGTCAAACAAGGATACAGACTCTGGAAAGCCCTCTTCCTCCACCGTAACACATACACCCCAAAGGTGGGACCTGACCACATGCAGTGTGCGACATTCACAAACGGGGAATCGGTTGAGGCCTCCCGATCTTCCTTTACCGGCAAACAAGCAGAGTCCGGGGGAGAAAACATTTGGAAATGATTCAGCAATTCTGCTGACCGATTCGATTCACAGTGAGTGTAAATTAGCCAGATTATCTTAAATACTAGTTAATTTTTCCGGTATCTTCCTGGGAAATTTGCATGCTATACTGTGGCAGGTATAAAATGAATAGTGTACAGCCACTATGAAGTCTCTCACTTTTGGAGTTACGGATCGTAGGTCTTTTATGCACTGAGCTCTCGAAGCCAAGTGTCTGGTTTATGAACAAGGGGGAATCTCTGAATGCCTCAAATCGAAAAGTATGTTGAGGGGTCTTTTCCTTACAGTGACCCATCTAATATTCAAATCATGCTGTGTTTCTCTGGCAACCTCAGTTGATTCGAGGAAATGTCCATATATTAACGTGACTTAGCTCAGGCAAGATCCTTGTGGCGAACCTTGTCGAGCTGTGAGAATGCTCCGCTTTGTTGGACATCTTGATCGCACTAGGAATGAATCACGTTACACTTAATCACAGGCCCCTTACTGGGTGACAGGTAATCGTTTATGTATTCCACCGCTAGTACACCGATACTGACGAGTAAAAGTTACTAACTCTAATCGAATAGTTTCTGACCATGAGCATCACCCGGTGACTTCATATAATCAACGGAACACAATCGAATAGGTTGGTAGTTTCCAGTAGTTTCCAACCAGTTAACTGTGGATGTAATGCTTCAAACGAGAGCAGACTTCACCTCACAACGATTACACAACAGGCGAGTGGAAGACCTTGAATCTGTTTGTCTCGTATCTAACGTTGTTGATAAGGTAATTTGAGCGAACCTGACTACTCCTTTCTTGCGGCTGTGACGTCATGCCTGTTGTACACCTACGTTCACAGATTTTGCAACCTACCCTCAGGTTTCATAGGTCTCTATGAAAAACGAATTCCTTCTGGTCTATGCAGGTTATAGATAACAAACTCAAACAAAGATTGATCGATCACACACTGAATTTTGGGCCGTGATTTCACTTACTTCCGGTCAGTCTGTGGGTGTTGTCTTTGGTTCTGCCGCTAACTCGATTCACTGGTTGGTGCTAATCGATGCTCAGGAAAATTCGCCAAAATTATCGTATTCAGCTCAGTGCAAATCTAGAAGTAAGCGGATGGCACACACTGGTTCCCTTCATTAAGGGAAGATAAGAAACTGGTTGAGCATACGTTTAATTGGGAATGGCTTACCTACCAGACCTTTATGACATAGTAATACAGGTCAAGGAGCATCGTGAACGGAAGTTGGCACAAGTACTATCAGAGACTGGAAGCGCAAGTTAGGATGGTGAACTGGCAACCCAGTCATGAGACTCTTGCTCTGGTGGAATCCCATGGATAGAATGAGGGAAGTGAATTCTGAAATTTCATTCATAACTAAGGATAACAAGTTTTCTCACAACAATGAGGAGTTAATGATTCCAGACATAAAAGAATGCGATTTCCGCATTTTCGGTCACAGCCTCGCAGAAAATCGAAAACCGCTCCTCCGTCAGGTGTAGGTTTTCAGTGCTGTGTTTCACTATATTCTCCAATCTGCTGGTCACATCACGCTGATGACTCGTTCGTGGCAGGTGCGATCTTGATTGCTGTATATGCTGATCTGATGCTGGGCCGACCGGTTTTCTGCTGAATTTCCAACCTACTGGTCACCGGATAAAGAAAGAGTATGAGAAACAAGACCGACCCGGACGGAAGCCCCGATTATGAACAAGTTTTATGTGACGCGCATCACACGAGCAAAGCAGCACAACGACCAAGAGTTTAACCCCTCCAAAGCTCTACATGATAAACTTGGGTGTCCCCAGTAGCACTTCAGTTCTATCTCTGCAACTACGAGTGACCCAGAATTCTGGCGGGTTTAGCAGATCAGCTTCCGTGTTTTTCTTGTACAGTTTACTCCTTCTGGCAAGTGCTACAAAAAAACCCAAATATTATGAGCTCCGGCACTCGACAAACGCCCAGTTGTGTGCCTGGTAAGCTGAATGTTCAGACGATAACTGCACGTGAGGGAACAAAATGTCCTTGTCTCTTACATATGGAATGAAGATTGTTCAGTTCTCCTTGGAAAGAAGTCACGTGACACCACTGGACTAACGTAAAGCTGGCATCTATTATCACTCTTAGGATTACAGTACTGATTGGAAATTATGGAGCGAAAGAAGTTATTCTCAAGGCACTCACGTACCATTCGCGTCTCAATGAGTGCATCCTTGAGTCACAATAATGAATTTAGGATAGATTACTCTTCCCTCAAAGGCATCTCCAAGACTCATAACAACTTGGATTTTTATTTGTGCCATAAGAATTCGTTTCCCATATGCTTGTTCATGCTATGGATAAATCTATTTTCCGAGACTTACTTGTTTCAAAATTCCTAGCACTTGGTCTTGAGAACGAATTCTGCGTCTCCTTCCCTTACAACAACTGTTCCATTTTACTTCCTCGGACTAAACTATGACACAAAACATTCACATTTTGTTTGCCTTCAATCCATGATTACATTTTAGCCCAGTCTGTGTCAATCCCACCACATCCCAGTATGAGCGAAAATCCAACGACTTCTCTGTATACCTATTCAACCGACAGGCAAGATCGAGAGACTGCTGCGCCTCACATGAACTCCTTCGGTGAAGCTTCTCAACGCCATACAATTACAAATGATCAACCGTTCCAAGCGTTCATCAGTCCTTCGATACTCAATTGCACTGGTCATACAAGTTGGACCCCCATGTGTGAATGTGTGCACTACTTGTCGGGCCGTAGTGCAATTCACCACTCTGTGAATACACTGAGTCGTACAAATCACAACAGTTCATTCAACACACCTCCTGGGTCAAATATTTTAGATGATAATGATACCAGACATGTGAATGAACAAGGCCAAACGGTAGTTACCATACAATCCCCTTCTCACGCCACTTCGTATGAATCATTCTCTGGGCACACCTATTCCCTGTCAAATGTAGTCTGACGATTTTAATTGATCAGCGGCGATGGTTTGACAAACGCATACACATATCAACACCTTCCTTACTTCAGCACTTCTAGGGTAAGTTTCCCAAAGCATCTGAACTTAATTCGTTATCTTTGGTCGAACGTACTCTAACTCCTCCAGTCCACATACTCACATCACATAATCTGAATTGTCCGTCTGACCAAGATGGCAATTGGAAGCAGAGTACAGCAGCAAAATACTGGAACATCAGATGAACGTTTTTCAGTTAAGACAGACATCTCATCCGACCTTTGAATATTTTACACTACTCACTAGTTTGTTCGATTTCGCTCGAGCCACAGAGGGTCAGGAATTCCTAGCTGTTGAAAAACTAGACGTGGAGAGCACCGGCTGAGTCAGAGACCCAAACAACCAATCGAAACCGATAAACAAGCTCAGTGGATTAATGAAATACTGAAGAATATTACTCGCGGCTAATCAGAAGGACAGTCATTTAACAGAGGACAAAACCTCCACCAGACGACAATCCACTCTCATGAACAAGCCCCTCATGAAAGGCTGTGGACAAAGTTTCATTGTCCGAGTGGTGGGAGGCAAGAGATGCCTGCAAATATGCAGACTTCGCATATCTGTCTTCCCATCAACTAAATTCGGACCCCAAGCTAGACTACCGGTCATGTCTTGCTGTGGTATAAATCTGCAAATTGCACGATAGCATGGTAGACTGTGAAATATTCATATAGCTACAAGTATGGTTGCCCTAGATACTTTTATAAAGTATTCCAACCGCATTGTCCGTATGCTTGAACCAATGGCGTAAAACGGTCTTGCTGTACCCGCCTCTCCCAGTGTTCATACGACGAGGTTTTGACCCCTGGGACCGATGATTTCAGTGTATCATTCTGGCTTGATAGTTCGAAAATCACCAGGACAGCAGGGCTCGCCAATGTGGGATGATTCCGTGCCGGAAGTATTGTCAAGGAAAGAGGCTAGCGACCAGAAGTTTCTAAATGTGGTGTGATCTGAATGACTTCAGCGGCCGCAGTCCTCGCACACCAACCGGCTGATCACGTGTCAACATAGGAGTCTGATAGTTTAGAAAGCTGTGATTTGTACATTGTCCAAACTTGTTTTGACCATCTCTCTGTCTTGAACAGAAGTTTTATTCGCATAAATTAAGAGAACTACGTAGTGAGTCTTCCTGGGACAGACAGACAAGTTCCTCATGTTCCCGATTTCAGGGGGGTCCACCGTAAAGTGAGTACTTTCTACAGGATGGACTGTTGACATAATCAGTACCTTAATTTTTCTCAGTGTATTAAGACACTAGTATGCTTGAAACATTCACCATTTCCAGTGATCTGGCAAGGTCGCTTGTGCCTTAAGCTTCCCTGCTTTTCCAAGGCCAGTGGCCTCTCATGATACCGAATCTAGTCTCATTCGAACGAACGGACGAACTGAGTATCATCGATATCATCATCGTATCAGCTAGCTGTCTTGCCCTCCAATCCGACCTCCTCACTGCGGCTTAAATGGCCCTGGAAATCCGACCAGACACAACAGCGGGACTAAGCAGCAATCAGCAAATTTAACACAACTTGAATGAACAAGACTCAACAAGCCACTTGGTTTCTAGAATTCATGCAGGGCTTTGCTTACCAATGGCCTTGGCATGATACCGCCGCGACTTTTGGGAAGAGTGAAGGTTCGGAAATTGAGAACCATCCTATACTTCGAAAACTTCGACATTGGAGTTAGCTTTTTTGTATCAAATCATCTACCAGCTTGGTACATAGCTTTTTCGCTGATTCTCAGTTACTTAGAAGTGGATTTTAAGGTTAGGTCAAACGTAGATTGTTTTATTGAAATGTGTGTGATCTCCGTCTGTCTGTGTTGAGTATACTTGATGTCATCTCTTCATGCAGTTAAATCCCATCCTATTTACTCCTTACTGGAAAAGCTTCCTCGGTTTTTTAGGTGTACTCATTACCCTTGAACCAGGCCCTTTCTTCTGCATATTTTGCAGTTGTGACTATCCTAATTCATGGCCGTTTCGCAACCGGGTGCTCTCAACTATGGACGCAGCTCATTACTCATCTCTGCTACTCTTCATGACGTTGATGTGTCCGCGTCGCCAACATGCTCGCCAACACGCTCCTGCGTTAGTCCCGTACAACAACAGCTGACCCATATCCACCACGTGTAGTAGTGTACTCAAAACTGGCTGCATTTTTCCTCTGGGCTACCTGTTGCTTCGCACATTTCCATTCACTGCACCAAGGCCCTCTTTTCCCGTTTGGTTGGAAAAAACTCTTCTGTACATTTTCCAAGTGTTCAAATCCACGTGGCACAGCGTTTTTATTTGTACTTCTGCCTTATATAAAATATTTTCTGATGGAGTCATTACTCATTTGAGCAATATGAAATAAAATAAAGTACTAGTCCACGTTCTATTATGGACCAGTCAAATTTTTTAGATCTCAAACGTGCAAGACAACACAGGAAGGTACAGAACTTATTTGTTAGAAGTGGGTGGGGGATGTGAAGCACTTGTAAGTTGAATCACTAAAGTTCCGTTTGCAATAAAAGTTAGTCGCACGTTCAACTGTGAATTACAGTTGTATCCGTCTGATTCGCAACTTTGCCAGCTTGCGTTAAGTGTACTTTTGAGTTAGGATCTTTTGAGACGTCAACGTGTGCTTATTTCGATTTCATCGCTCTAATCCTGGTTACTGTGAACGTTTTCACAGGGCCACCTTACTGCACTTGGTTGCGCAATGAAGTCATCTGGGATGATCAAGTGTGCCATCCAGCCGTACAACGATGATATCTACTACATGAGAGGTGGTTAACCCCACTGCTACGATCAAAGGAGTGGCTAATTCATTCCTGCAGTGTTCCACAGTGAGCTTAAAGCGTATAGTTCTGGAGACAGAACACTTTCCAGCAAACAGTGTTTGTATTGGTCGAACTGGATTGGAACGATCAACTGAGGCAAAGTACTTCCGTTTTTTCGGTAATCCTTAACTGACCTAGCTTAAAAGTACAGCGGGAATCCTATGGCACGGTTGAAGCAGGTTGACGAAGACCGTTCACGTCGGTCGGTAGATGAACTGACCACGCTGCATAGGTTGCGCTGGCTTGGCCACGTGCTGCGTATGCCAGTCGAATGACTTCCTCGATGGGCTCGCGCCCTCAATGGCGCTTGTGGATCCAAGCGTCCAAGCTATGCATCCAATGCATAGCTCATTTTCCAGCCCCCGTCCACTTGAAAGCCCATTAACAAAGCTGGATTTATGCACCAATTTATCAGCTCCCGCCTGCAATGCGCAGCTACCTACTACCCTCCCCCCAAAAAATCAGTGGTGAGCGGAACTGCGGCAACTGCAATCACTGTACGACGAGTACGAGGTTATTACAGCTGACAGTGATGATGATCTATCAACAGCCACCCGTCAAAAAGTGTGTACAACGAAAGCAACGATGAAGTTGAACTTAGCAGGAAGACATCCACAGACCTTCCATCTTGTGTTACTGCCGAAAAAAAGCCGAGAATGCTTGTGTCCATCATTCAAAATTAAGTGTCGGTAGAAAGTGCATAGACATGCTTTCCAGCAAAAGCCGATCCATTATTGACACTTGATTGTGGCCCAACGACCAACCAATTTGTTGTCCTACCAACCAGCACATACGTCCAAATCACTATACTCACTTGCTGGTCTCGTCCAAACTTCACTAGATTCTTCACCTGAGGTTCATTTGTACCACATATTTCTTTCTCGTTCACTTCTTGACTCGGTACTACTCCCAGGTCGGGTATTTGCAGTGCGGAATAGCTATGTATGTTACTATGAATACAAATATGCGCCAGTAGTGTTACCACAATTAAGACCACGGTGAAGGTTACACAAAATCAGTTGTGTCACCGTAACCATCGGTTGTCACGAGAAGATTGGACGCAAATTCACTTTGTGTTTAATAACGGTGAATCCAAAAAGTAGGGGAAGAATGCTATCACTCATTCTAATAACTGGTTACTCTAGGTGAATTCTCAAACACACTTTACCGCGTGATGATGGTGAT
>NW_008751675.1:851706-923654 GCF_000715545.1 Opisthorchis viverrini | reverse complement strand
AGGCTTTCATCATGCACTGCCAACACGGATTCCTAAAAAAATTGAAATGAATCTTCCCTTGTTTGCGCTGGAATCGGGCGAAGACTGCCCATGCCAAGTGATTCGCTATCTGTATTAAATGAACACGAATTTGTACATTTCTGTTGACACTTTCTTTCTTCTCCATAGCTTCTGTGCAATCTGCTTGCCTTATCGTCGGAGAAGTTGCCTTTTATAGTATTTTTGAATGCACTTTGGGAAATGTGTCTTATACCACACTGTCTGTCGGACTACCGTTTGAATCACTGGTTTCTTTATTTAGTGGTACAGTTTCAATGTTGTTTTTTCGTACTTAACTTGTTTCATTGAAGTTTGTTAATGGTGTTGCTGGAGAGAAAAACCACGTACAACCACAGACGGGGAACAACTGTAGGAGTTGGCATACATGTTTTTGATTGAATAATGCAACGAGTCAATCGAGCTGGTGAAGAAACATTCAGTATTCAGGATGTCCACGTCATCTAGGTCATTTTGTCGTCCAAGAAGGCCAACTTTGGGGCAGCGCGCCACTCATAAGCTTACGGAGAGCTCTTCGACAGCCTACTGCTGACGTTGCCCGATGGACATAAACCCCGACTTCCCGTCAACTTTGTGTGCTACTTAAACGTACGCTGGTGGCGAAGCGCACCGAGTTCCAAATTATGTCATTGACAGGACAAAACTGAGTCTCGCTCACTCTCGGGCAGCATAGTTAACATCGATTTTCTTTGTCGAGAAGCCGCAATCAATGTGACCGAGCAAAAGTATCCTGTGAAAGTGATTCCATTCTCTCAAGATGTTTGTTGAGGGTCAACCCACTAACAGTGATCTCACCTCTAGCCGTGTTGCTCTATAGAAGGAGAACTCTGTCGTTAAGATATGGCTGAGTTGAGTTCCAGTTACTTGCAGAATTCAACGGGTTTTCTACGAAGCCTCTGAGCGTGCTTCTGATCAAAGGACTGTGTCAGCGTGTAAGTTTGTGGTGAGATACCGCACTTGATTACGTACATTTCATAGGATTGCCTACTTCCGCAGGAAGATTATTCCTCAGGTTAGGCACTTGAATCGCTTTTCTCCGGTAGATTTTGCCACAGCAACGGAACTATTGATTATTTATCACGCGGATGCAGAAATTTTTTGAGGCCCATAAATCAAGAGCAACTCTGGCCAAATATTGAAATGGTGCCAGAATATTGTAAAGCCAAGGTTTTATTTTCTGGTCTTCCTGCGGATTCTGCCCAACCAGCGCGAGATCATACTAAGACTTCTTGATTCAGAGTAGTCCATCTTGTAGCAGCTTATTACAAAAAACTTCCATTAATTCGACATCTCAGCTGCTGACCCTGTCAGACCGCTGCGCTGCAAATTAGCAGAAAACTACAGGTTCTCTCAGTACATATCCCACCGACACCATAACATCATGTTAAACTTCATGTGACATGTGTTTACCAAGGTCAAAAGAAAGTTTAAAGGGCAGAGATTAAATTGCTTTGGACAAGTTTTAACCACTTAGCCGAACAAAGGTGATCAAATCGGGACAATAATATCGACAATGTTCTCCTGCTGATTCTCAAAATACGTGAATTCGTGAATCGCACTAACCCAAAGATGTCGGAGACACGGGTAAGAGGCAAGGACTTAGATGAGATCGTCNNNGCAAATTCACTTTGTGTTTAATAACGGTGAATCCAAAAAGTAGGGGAAGAATGCTATCACTCATTCTAATAACTGGTTACTCTAGGTGAGTTCTCAAACACACTTTACCGCGTGATGATGGTGATGATACCAAACCGGCATTGAGCATATTTCAGTACGACTCCTTCATCGTTTGGTTCCCAATTTATTGTTGATAAAATCTTTCGGGAGATGAAAGTGGCTACTAAGACAATGTCACTGTGTATAGTGAATCTGTCGAGAAAGTCGGACAGAACGGGAGCGAGATTGCAGCAACTTATAAACCGGCCATCAACACGGCTTAAGGAGCTTTGAGGCACAGATTTTTTCAGATTTTAAGGTTGTACGCCAATGGGAGTTGGGAGATGCAGTATCCACCTTTTGCAAGGCCTACCAAGTGGTAAACCTGGAATAGCTTCTCCCGAGCGAGAGGAACTAATATAGGCCGAATGTGAAAAGTGAGTGAACCTTTTCGGAACAGTTATGACTTAGGACGTGGGCTACTGGGTGTAAATCAGCCACAGACCTGAATAGTCTCATAGGGCTTAGTAGGAATGAATCAGTATAACAGACTGAGCAGTTGGTCTGCTTGAGGCACGGTGGTGGGGAACTGGGGGACTATCGGTTTGGACGAGTCATTTATGCACAATGCTTTACCCTATATAACCAGGGGTCTTAATCCCAGCAGTGTCGAGGACCATAAGACATCAGTAATTCCGGACAGATAGGAGTGTATCCGGTAAGCTGGCATGCGTCGTGAAATGTAGCAAAACAACCAGTAAGAGTGGGTCAGCAGCTTCTGGACTAACAAACATGATTGGCTGAGGGTTGTATGGTTCCCAAGGCGTGTGATTGGTCGAGGGTGACGGAGACTAGGCAGGTCGGGATTGGTTGAGGTGCACATAGACTGGGCTGAAGGGAGAGACCCGATGAGAGGTGAGACAAGCTGAGTGTGTGCTGTGATAATGATTACTTACTGATAATTATAGGCTTTCATCATGCACTGCCAACACGGATTCCTAAAAAAATTGAAATGAATCTTCCCTTGTTTGCGCTGGAATCGGGCGAAGACTGCCCATGCCAAGTGATTCGCTATCTGTATTAAATGAACACGAATTTGTACATTTCTGTTGACACTTTCTTCCTTCTCCATAGCTACTGTGCAATCTGCTTGCCTTATCGTCGGAGAAGTTGCCTTTTATAGTATTTTTGAATGCACTTTGGGAAATGTGTCTTATACCACACTGTCTGTCGGACTACCGTTTGAATCACTGGTTTCTTTATTTAGTGGTACAGTTTCAATGTTGTTTTTTCGTACTTAACTTGTTTCATTGAAGTTTGTTAATGGTGTTGCTGGAGAGAAAAACCACGTACAACCACAGACGGGGAACAACTGTAGGAGTTGGCATGCATGTTTTTGTTTGAATAATGCAACGAGTCAATCGAGCTGGTGAAGAAACATTCAGTATTCAGGATGTCCACGTCATCTAGGTCATTTTGTCGTCCAAGAAGGCCAACTTTGGGGCAGCGCGCCACTCATAAGCTTACGGAGAGCTCTTCGACAGCCTACTGCTGACGTTGCCCGACGGACATAAACCCCGACTTCCCGTCAACTTTGTGTGCTACTTAAACGTACGCTGGTGGCGAAGCGCACCGAGTTCCAAATTATGTCATTGACAGGACAAAACTGAGTCTCGCTCACTCTCGGGCAGCATAGTTAACATCGATTTTCTTTGTCGAGAAGCCGCAATCAATGTGACCGAGCAAAAGTATCCTGTGAAAGTGATTCCATTCTCTCAAGATGTTTGTTGAGGGTCAACCCACTAACAGTGATCTCACCTCTAGCCGTGTTGCTCTATAGAAGGAGAACTCTGTCGTTAAGATATGGCTGAGTTGAGTTCCAGTTACTTGCAGAATTCAACGGGTTTTCTACGAAGCCTCTGAGCGTGCTTCTGATCAAAGGAGTGTGTCAGCGTGTAAGTTTGTGGTGAGATACCGCACTTGATTACGTACATTTCATAGGATTGCCTACTTCCGCAGGAAGATTATTCCTCAGGTTAGGCACTTGAATCGCTTTTCTCCGGTAGATTTTGCCACAGTAACGGAACTATTGATTATTTATCACGCGGATGCAGAAATTTTTTGAGGCCCATAAATCAAGAGCAACTCTGGCCAAATATTGAAATGGTGCCAGAATATTGTAAAGCCAAGGTTTTATTTTCTGGTCTTCCTGCGGATTCTGCCCAACCAGCGCGAGATCATACTAAGACTTCTTGATTCAGAGTAGTCCATCTTGTAGCAGCTTATTACAAAAAACTTCCATTAATTCGACATCTCAGCTGCTGACCCCGTCAGACCGCTGCGCTGCAAATTAGCAGAAAACTACAGGTTCTCTCAGTACATATCCCACCGACACCATAACATCATGTTAAACTTCATGTGACATGTGTTTACCAAGGTCAAAAGAAAGTTTAAAGGGCAGAGATTAAATTGCTTTGGACAAGTTTTAACCACTTAGCCGAACAAAGGTGATCAAATCGGGACAATAATATCGACAATGTTCTCCTGCTGATTCTCAAAATACGTGAATTCGTGAATCGCACTAACCCAAAGATGTCGGAGACACGGGTAAGAGGCAAGGACTTAGATGAGATCGTCACCCGGAATGCCGATGAACTTACGTCGAAAGCTTACTTTTTCTGAGAACTTCCTAAGAGTCACTCCTAATGTGGGCTTGCCTCCGATGTGGTGAAATACCCTCCCTGTATCAACGAAGTTGAATCACGTGGCTCAAACTCATCCCGAAGCTCTATCCTCCTACAACAGCTTAGAGATTTTTGCTGATTTGTTAATCCAAGAGCACAGTTTGTGCAAAGAAGATCGTTCCTCCTTTCACCTACATCTCAGTTAATTCCCTTACTCCAGTCCCTTAGTCACGCTCCTTTCAGTTGATTCGATCAACATGCATTTGTTTGGTTATAGTTCAAGAGGTCCTTGCAAGACGGCTTTTTTGTCTTCCTCGATGTTTCGTTTATTCTAATCAGCTTTGATCCGAAAAGAAAGATTAAACTACACGATGACAAAATGCGGTATCAAATGAATAGCTGCCTCTACGTTTCGCACGATTAACCGCATCATAACTACCATCATCGTCATCACCAACATCCTTATTGTCCTTATAATCACCATCACCATAATCGCAAATAGCGACGTCACCATCGAATTACTCATCATCATCATCATCATCATCATCATCATCATCATCATCATCATCATCATCATCATCATCATCATCATCATCATCATCATCATGAGCATCGTCACCAACTTGCCATCATTACTACCATCTTGACGGCTACCATTATCACCAACATCATCCCCATTGTCATGAACACCCGGGAGGTTTATATGCGTCAGACGCAACCCGAAATCTATGGGTGCCACTGGTACCAGTAACGGCAATGCGTACGGATGTGGCGCATTGTATATGCTGGTGCACATCTCACATGTTCGACGCTTTCAAACCTGCAGTAGATCAATAGATAAGAATTGATCGGCATCCTAGTACTCGCACGTCTGTCTTGGTGTGTGTTCAAACCCGTATGTTCACAACATGTTTCAGGTATGCCGAAATATTGTGTCGAATTTATAGCTGATGTTTCAACAATATCCTCAAGAGACGTATCCGAATGTTCTGATAACAACGACAGGTATCCAAGGCGTATAGATTCCGCGGCTCGGAAACTCTGTACATCTCCATTACTCATTATAAACGATAATCACATTGAGCCTCCTGAAACTGAATCTCTGAACATCCAGGGACAGTCGTCGAATTCTGCAGTTGTTGAAACAGAAGATAATTCTAAGCAATCTGAACCACAAAATCCTCCACCATCAATTCCGGAGTCTCATGCTCTTTCCATGGGGAATGCACCTTGCTGTATGTCCGACAGACCAGCTCCCTCGTGGAACCATACAGCAATAAGACCAAAATCTGCACAGTATTTCACACCTGAGGACATCCCGGTCTATCGAACCTTTGTGATTTCTCGAGTGGTTCAATGCGCTGATCGACCAGTCCTGGAAAATGCCGTAATGTCTAACAACCACAGTTATCATGAACTTCCAATATCTGGTGGTAATCCGGATTCCGTTGTAAACGATTCTTATACGAAACACCTTAACAGGCAAAAAACCCCGGCTTTCTCAACTATGCCTAGAGAAAACCTGGAAAGTACAAATTTACTCAAGTCAACATCCGAACTTTCAATGGACGTTAGTTCAGTTTCCATACAGCGCCAACCAGATACTGTTAACTCAAGAAAGCCACCTATACATGGCGCGAATAAAACGACGGATCCCTGGAAGACTGTACGACTATCTTCAGATGGGATACTAAAGACAGATGAAGACGGTACCAGTATGTCGGAAGTTGTTTCCACGACATCGTCTCGTGACTCATTGAAAAAACAAAGGCACGAGCATTACGGTAAATCCACTAAAACTTGCACAAAAGATTTACCGACCGAACAACTAAAACGGTTTCCTGATACAGCTTGGAGTACCCATAAAAACTGTCTAGATAGAAATTTGCCTCTGCTATTTGACTCTGTAACCTTTGGCGAAAGCATGTTCCCTTCAGAAGCACATCAAAAACACCTTAGACGGGAACCAAATATATCATGTAATTCTCATCATTTACAGATCGAAGGTGAACAGGAGGACGCTTTAGATTCAACCCGTAGGACAGAGACATCAGACCGAAAAGACATACATTCTCGAGCTAAAGGTGACTTCAGTCTGCTTTCAGATATGACCCTTGAGGATACCTCATCCGTTAGCTCACTAGAACAGCCACAGCTTCTGTCGTATTTCGACTGTTCTGAACAGGAAGAGAAAATATTAAAGGGATTAGAGTCACATCCAGAAAGGAGTACAATGCAGCTTTCAACAACAGTGAAACAAAGAATTGAGGAAGGGGATAAAGAAGAGCCTGAGAAAATACTGGACACTGCTCTCAAGGAACATCAACAACCAAAAGGGAAGCCAGCGGTTATTAATGGATTGCAGCTTCCCAAAGATCAGCTCCGGAGAGTCAGCCATTCGGAGCGTAAAGGACAAATGTTGCACAGTCTGTGTTTGGAGGAAACATTTCGCGAAGACAGGCAATCCTGTTCGGACGCATGTGGTGATGAACAGCGGGATAAGAACGGAGGTCGACTGTCCGGCACATTCAGCACTGGTAAAGAAGATTCACCTCCGGTTTCTATAAGGAACTCAGTCAAACCCAGATGCGCCAGTGAGTCACGTCTTCCAACCCCGAAGTTTCCACCTCCTTCATCGGCGTATCGGCCAGTGACTGTTAAGGGGATAGGAGATAAACCATCTGACATTGACAACGCATCGAAAGTGGAGTACATGACTAACAGTCTGACGAATCAGTGCAACGAAGAGATGAGATCAGACAGCAAATCTTCAGAACCGGTTACACCAACGTCTACTACTATGCCCAGAGCAAAATCGAACACCGAATCTCAAAGTCGAACGAGTCCAGTGAGCCAAAAACCACCACAAACTGGACCAGTGCCAAGTTCTGTAAGACAGTCAAGAAGACCTAATACTCCAAGTCTGTCAGTCATGAGCGATCCTCCGGAAAAGAACGATAAAGAACCGGTTGGTAAGAAGCGAGATTCTCATTCCGTCCAATCACGACTGATGCCACTTGAACGACTCCGGTCTACTGTTTCCCCACCACCTTATTCACGTGTCAGTCCCGACACAAACGTGAAACAAAGCACTATAGTCGGAGGGGAACAACCGGCACTTTCTTCAAATTCAAGTTTCGTTACCACCAGTTCCTGTCTAAACCTAACACTAAAACCAGCACCACAGAAGCAACTAGAAATTCAATGTATCGACACAAACACAAGTAGAATAGACACAAATGCAAACCGGTCTACCTCAACAACCGGTAAATTGAAGAAATCGTTTTTCATCAATCCACCAGTTCAAATTCCGGTTGGTGGTCGTAGACCGTCAGATGAGAGCGTTGTCTCTGTGCCCCTGCACACATTTATCCCTAGCCCAACGTTGAACCAGAAGAAGCCGGTTCGCCGAAAATTCTACATCCCCGAAAGTGCAAACATCGAGGCTATTCTAGCCGATCCGGACGATCGTCGAATCAAAGCAATTTGTGAACGATACAAATGCGATGTGGAGATCTATTCCAAATTACCCTGGTGCGGATTCCTACAATATATTGTTGTCTTGTCTGCTCGTGATTCTGCTACTCTACGGCGATGCGCTCGCACCTTGGATTGTCGACTCAATTGGTGTCTAAATGCGCAGTTGCGATAAACCCATACTGATCACGAATCATTGATGATCTGTAGACCATACGTACGGGTCTGTACATTATCCTTTTCTTGTATCATACTCTAGACCGACCAGACCCTGTGCGATGACATTTTTTCATAATACACCGCATGAATACGGGCTTACGTAAAGTTTTATCCTCTGACTTCCGTTAAAAGGGTATGTGGTTGGGATTACGCTCAGTTCTTCGTCAGGCTGACGTACGTATGATATCTACTGTTCAAGGTATCTGCCAAAATAAGCAGCGTCTGCCTCATCAAGTTCAGATTGGTCTTAACAACCGGGTGAAAAATTTTTGACTTTGAAGCAGTGTTTGGGAAGAGCCTTCGTGACGTTCGCATCGCTCGATTTCCGCACTGGGACCCTAAACCTTGTTTTCTGACGTTGACACTCTCGACTTCCGCACTGGGACCCTAAACCTTGTTTTCTCCAAACAGGAGAGAAAGCACTTAATAGGTCCTTTAAACATCATATTAGTAATCAAACTGAACGAACCAGACGCAGCTCGAAAAACCAAGGTGGGAGAAATCGTGTCATTGGCAACCGATTCTATTCTCCTTATGTGTACCGATTCTAGCTATACATTTAAACTGACTTTCGGAAGGTTTCGCTGGCTGGAATATTTGCGTTAGTTTGCTGACTATTCATGTGTCAAATTCTTTATGCGTAGGTTACTACAATCTAAATTCATGTTACTGTGTGGTGAAGAATGATTATGTCTAAAGCTGATCAGAAACCACTGGTTTTATAACACAACTAATCTTTGGAAGTGAAACACGCACGGTGACACAGTAGGACACTGCTCAGCCGATGACAGCTTTTTTCCTTCTTGGGGCTCAGCAGGTAGACATAGTCCCCGAGTTTCCGTCAACCTTATGTTCTAATTGAACCCGGATTGGACATATTTTGACAACTATGCTTATTCACACACCAGTTTGGTTTTTTATAGGAGGCTCAAATAAATTCCACGTGATCCTCTCGCTTATGACCGTGGTGCGCACAGGTGGTCTCATGTTTCGTTTGGCACGATCAGTAGCCGGAATGTCTTGCTTGATTCATGACCATCATCATCATCATCATCATCATCATCATCATCATCATCATCATCATCATCATCATCATCATCATCATCATCATCATCACCTTCATCACCATCATCATCATCATCATTGACAGCATGACATCAGTGTTCAACACCAATACCTGATTGCCGTACAACCATGATTTACTTGAAGGCCTTATTGTAAAGAAAAGAGTGGATGTGGACAGGGGAAGGACTTAGTGCTAGCTTAACACAATCATTCCGAGGTGCCTATACCTCCAGACACTCACTCAGGCGATCTGGATAGAAACTGACAACAAGAACGCCACTGACATCGGTTGGCAGCCATATCTTTTAGTGTCTCCAGCCAGGCACAGTGAGGATCATGCGGTCCCCGTCCTGGAAGGCGAGTAGCACAGAGCGTAGCACCCAAGCGTTTCGTGATCTCCTTCATACTCCTCTGCCAAGTTCATACAACTCTTGCTTGATTAGTCATCGATCCTCATGGTAGACCTGATCAGTGCTAAGACATATAGTTGGAATGTGAGCAGAGGCGTCGGGATGAGCACCCTGGATCTGATTCACACTCACCATATTGTCGCGATCTGATCGTATTTTCATCCTTAATATCTGTTAAAATTTCGTTTTCATGGCTATTATTAGTAGGCTATCCACGTGGATTTTCGGAAACTCAGACAAGGCATTTTGGTTTTGTATAGAGGATTTGAGTTAATGGAGAGTCATGGACCATTCCTACATGATAAACCCGAAGAAAGATGAAACTGCTGGGGAACTATTGAGGAATTCCGTCTGAAATATCACTTGACAGTTGCCTTTGTGACTGGACTATTTGAGTCCGATCCCGTCTTCAACACTCCGTTAATTTGGAAACTATTACTTCTTTACGACTCTTCAATAAAACACTCGTGTTTTGCTGTAAAATGCCAGCTAGCAGTTCGAGACCATACTGCTTGGCGACAAGTTGCCGAGCACCATTGTGATCAATCCGTGCTTAGACGGGACACAGTACCATTCATCTTTCAAGCACGCGATTCCCGCCACATACTACTGATGGATTTTGTCGGTATTTGTTGGTCAATCAGAACTCAGGCTAAAAAAACAGCCAACCAGGGAGCCATACATTCCAAAAGGCAAACATAAAATTGGATCAGTTGCGTTAGGAATTTGCCGCAGTGGGAGTGGTCATCCAAACTCCAATGGTAGGTCAGGATGAGCCCATGTTGACGGGTTACAAATAAAATCATACAAACATCCGATTTAGGCGCCTTCACCTCCGCGTACGAACGACATAATATCGGTCTGTCGTGAAGCGTTGGCAACGAGCTAAGCAACCGCCGTACAAACCATTATTCAAGACACCCAAAGTAGAAAAGTAGACCACTCCACCCTTCTACAATATGAAGCACTGGTGACGTCAGGTTTTCCTAGAGAAGTTTGCGAAAAATTACCCAACTCAGCAAGCAAGCCAATCACAACATACTAGCGACACGAAACCGGTGATTTGTAAGCAAGCAGTGGTTTCAAAAACAAAAATTTATTTTTCATCCAAACTGGTATATCTGTGAGCCAGAACCCTCTCGCTAAGGTGGATTTCCTTACAATTCAAGTCGAAGGGTGTCCAATAACTCTTCTGCAAAGAATTCGGAAATGTTTTGTTGGATGCGACTGGTTTACCACAAAACGAACTTACCTACGTACTTATCTAGAGCATTCAAGCAAAGAATTTGTAGAAATACCTTGAATATCCAACAATAAAGTGTTCAGGGAGTCATTTCGCCCTTCCGTTAATTTTGGTCCACTCTCCTCAGGAATATGGGGTCCAAACGATAGAATTTATTTTGTAAAGTTCAACAATCATCCATCTATCCTACGTTCAAAATGGCATTCCTAAGCTCTTGGAATCTGCACCTGGGATATCATCTAGTGTTCCGAAAGTGAGATCATGATGTTTTACACATTCCTAAACGGAATGAGAAAAGGTGTACTTAGGGAATCTAGCAAGAAATCAGCATAAAACGACCCACATAGCATGGTTCACTCAGTCCCGAGTTCCAATGACCCCAGTGGAGCCTCGGATTATTAGTGGTGACAGTTGCTTCACAAGTTAAAGTCAACAACCCCAAAACTGGAGAGCACTGTTAAACGAATAATATGTGTCTACAAAGAATCCAGATAGATGACCACGCCGTAGTCTGATCGTCATAGCTGTATGTAGCAAGGGCGGTTCACAGTTAGATTACTCAATGAATATCGTATAAAGGTTATAGGGTCATCCAATGAAAACCGTTCGTTATGAGACAAGAGCCACATGATGCAAGAACTTCTATCATCGTCTTATAGATGAATATCTCACTGATAGCCGTTTGGTCAAGAGAGTTCAACCAGTTTCTCCTCACCAAACGACGGCGCAGTGCTGAATGAAAAATAGACGATTCACTAATCAGTGCTAAAATGCGTTTCCACTTGAGAAATCTTCATCAGCATTTGCACCGAGATCAAACCAAGAGGAACTCCGAGCAACAAGAACTACACCACACGTGTACTAGGTCAGGAATGAATGGCAGATAAAGAGAAATCAAGGGAAAAAACAAACTGATTTGCAAATGAGTGTATTTCTCGAAAACAGTGCAATTTGAGTTAAAGTAGAGCATAAGGTTGACGGAAACTCGGCGACTGCGTCTACCTGATGAGCCCAAACTGGAAGGGCGAAACCGGTCGTGGGCTGTCGAAGAGTTTACAGCAAACTTGTGAGTAGTTGCCTTTATGAAAATATACTGCGATATCTCGAATATCGTGCCAACTGAAACATGAGGCAACCTTTGTACAGCACATTCAGTTGTAGAATATCATAAACGAGGGATTCAGTTGAGTCTCTCGTGGAAACCAAATCGATTAGCAAATGAGTGTATTTATCGAAAACACTCCAGTTGCAAGTCCAGGTTCAAGTAGAACATGAGGTTGATGAAAACTCGGGGACTGCGCCTACCTGATGACACCCAAGAAGGGTCAAACCGGTCGTGGGCTGTCGAAGTTTTCAGCAACCTTGTGAATTATGCTATATCAGCATCACGCCAACAGCCGAAAAACGTTTTATTGTTGCATTCGGGAAACCGCAACAATATATCGGAATTAAGCATCGCATGAGATCATTACGTCCGACTTCTTGATTGGCGTCATCAACGGTAGATTCGGTGTATTTGGTGGTTAGACCAAATGCCGAAAAGTCAATTTGCCCAGCAGACGTACATACACGGACTGACATCAAACTACACTGATTAGACCATGTGAGACGTTCGAAGTCGAAGGGTAGCCCTAACCAGTCGTTATTTGGGGAGGCAAGACCAAAGCTCCCGTGCTCAGTTGGGTTTAGAAAACCAGCTCTGGTTTCAAGTCTTAAGAACAGCTTTTCCTGGAAAGATAAACAGAACAAACTACTATACAGGCATGTGTGATTCGATCCGAAACCCAATGTAAATTGATACCATCCCTGAGCGGTACTATACAAAGTTACCAGGCTGCCAACAGCCCCCGTTGAGCGTCGCCTACGGGCCTTGAAACCGACAAAGGGTTAGTAACCAGAAGATAAAATGGACAAATTCGTAATGCACTATTGTCGGGAAGGTCAGATTCCGAAAAATAACCCCAATATACCCGACGGAGACCCTAAACCTCCACCAAAATCTGAATAAGGGCCTGTACTAAGGAGCCTGTACGCATCCAGGCCAGTCAATCAGTTCAGCAAAAGCTGATGAGTGTTCAGGCACGCCCACAGAAGCAGACCGACCATGATAAGTGCTCAGGCATTTCATAGAAGTACGGTCGATATTGATCGGTTTTCACTAACCAGCGATCACACAGCCTGAAACATTGTCAGTGCCTTTTAAGTAGCACGAGGCGATGGTAACTTTCACACTCGCTTGTTTGTGCTCCTTGTTAGCGAATCTTTTCCGCCACTAAGGAGCCTGGACATCAGTTAGATGTAACAACTATAATGATTTTAAGTATTCCTATGCACAACCGCTTCCTACGGCCGTCAGCGATTAGAAGAATGAGAGTACTAGCTCTCAACCAACTCAGATAAATTTATAATGCAGTTATAGCTGAAGACGATCAGCACTGAGTAACGGTGCAGCACCTCAGCGATGATCACATGACGCAAAGCGTACCAGGAGTGCACTTTAATTCCATTAATCGTTTGAATCAGTGAATAAACGTTAGCTATTTTTTTAGAATGCAGCCTGATTCCACAAGAGTGCTGTCCATACCAAATCGAACATGATCGCAACTTAATTAGATAGTGCTTTATCGAGTAACATCTTGGGAAAATTAATGTCCTCCTTAAAAAAGAGAGCGAGTACTATGAAAGGAGGAGAAGACTTCCCAGTGTTTTGGGCACTATACTACATAAGGAACCGAAAACCAACGCACAGTTGGAGAGTCCTTGTGTAGGGGTACATAAATTGCCTCGAAGCTGAAAAGCCGCCAAACTACTGTGTGATTGCTGATTAGATGGTACAGGAATATAAATGGTGATCAACCAAGAGAAAGGGCATCTATTTGGATTCGCTACTAATCTGGCATTGGTAAGCACGCGTGAAAGCTGCCTGTGTTCTGTGTAGTTTGAGCAGTACCCACCTTGTCCTGGTGCAGTTTTCATGGAGCGTCTGTACTAAGGGAGGATACGTTGAGCTTGAGTCTCACTCACGTTAGAGTCCATCAGCGTTCTCGACCTTGCTGGAGTTCGCATTCTGGACATCTAACATGCGAGACGAGCGGATTGTATTTACCACACAAGTTCGAGCACGAGGCTTCTGAATTATCGTGTTCGAACAAGCTGACGTATTCAAGCCAGAGCGATGTGAGTACTTTGCTTCAACTGTCGTACGACAAAGCCTCAATGGATACGCGGATTTTTTCCCTTTTGTTCGGAGCTGCCCAACCGTAATGGACAAACAAGCTTTACAGATGCTGTAGTGACCGAATTTCAATATCAGAATTCAGAGTATATTGCCCTCAAATTGCCTGTTGGTGTCTCGCAACTGACACAGAATGGTGTCCCGCAGTTCATATTCAGCTGATTCAGGTACTATATCCACTGCATAAGTTTACCGGCCCTAGCAAGTCTACTGAGTGCCGCTCAGAACCGGATTGTGTGTTCAAGCGCAAAACACTATAGGTTTTGGAAAGCATTCTATTTGCACGTATGATAATTCGTCCGGCGTCTTTGTCGACAGGTGGTTATTTTTACTTAACTGATACTTACTGATACTGTAAGTATATAGTTAATTTGGTTGTCTCCTCAAATAACTACTGCTTAGTACTACGCTCCGACAGCACAGTTCTCCTTATCGGTCCAGATGCCATCGATTCCGTATATGCTCGCCTCCTGAGGAAATTGAATGTGGCTGGTTTACTGTGGACGGAATCGGACAAAAAGCTGAATTTTATGCCTATACACAGTATAGAATTTTCTGTGTTATAGATGTGAAAACAATACAGGGCGATTCTGTGCTCGTTAACAGGCGATAATTGCTCCAGACAAGTTCCGGGGCCCTCGCTGCTGCAACTTGGTATTCTGTAAAAGACAACTTTCGTTGATTGTTAGAATGGCATCTGCATAACGGGGTTCTGAGTCAGTTTAATCTGGGTCTGGTGAGTTTTGGGAGCCCAGAGCTCATGATGGTGAGGATTTCTGAAGTTGATGCGCATTTTAGCGCTGATTAGTGGGTTATCTGTTCCGAATTCATCACTACGTAATCGTTTGTTCGGGAGAACCTAACTGAACACTGTCAGCTGAATAGCTATGTGGTCGAGAATCTCCTGGATTGTGAAGGAAGTGTATGAATAAAAAACTCAAAAAAAAACATGAGGCGAGTTTTATATAGCACAAACATTTTGGCGGCTGGGTCGTACTCCGAAACGTTCGCGTCATAGACAGCTTAGGATGACGAGAATGTCATCCATTTGGATTCGGTTCGCATTAATGTTTTCACTTCAACATTTTTGCCTTATTGTGTGATTGTTGAGCCGGAAGATTCTAAGCTCGGGTCCGTACCACTCATTTACTTGACGCCGCAGTCACAAATAGGAATCCACGAGTCTACAGATAGTGGTAACCGCGCGATTAGTCTCTTATAGGTCACCTTCACCATACAAGTTTGCTGGATACCAGAACTCACGGACGCTACTTGGCCTTCCTAAACACACAGAGAACTTCATATAGCCCCAGAGTAAAACGTCCAGGGCTCCCACACCCAGCGATTTGGATGGTCAAACAAATGAACTTATCCGGATGGTAATACTACCACGAATATTCCCCCCAAGAAGTTGCGTACACATGACGAGTATCGTTGAAACAAACAATATGGTTTCGTTTGAGTTTGGTCAGCAGTGGAGTCGGATGGTGTCTCAACAGATACTTGCATAAGAACACGAGAAAAAGGAAAATATAGGAGTTGAAACCAGTTGACCTGAAATTTTTTCAGTAACACCATTCGTGCTTTCATTCACTCACACTTTCGTAGTATTCCTATGCGTCCGTCATACGACAAAATGAAAGGGGTTAATCTACAATGCTGTGTGCTCTTCAGAACAGCAGACAAGTGCTTGAACAGTAGCTGCTCGCTGCTTCAGGAAGCATGACGAATTTGTTGTGACAGGTAGAGGTTTTGTATAGCTTCATACTTTTCCAAAACCAATGACGTTTGGCCGAATATCTCACGTGCATTTCCCGCTATTCTGATCCATTGCAGACTTATTTCCCCGGTTGTTTAGCCAGTCAAATCAGGCCAGATCAGCTGAACTGTTCCTTGATGGATGAGTCCGTTGCACAAAACGTTTGGAGGCTCAGTTTGAAAAGGAATGGTTCGCACATATTTAGTTCTGTATAGGCACTGGGACGCCGAGTATACAAGTAACTGGGCGGTGTTTGCGTCACCACTTAGTCATACACCGAAAGGGAAAGTACGGACATCATTGAGCTCACATGACTGTACACCAATCTGTTTGTAATGAAGCCCGATCATCCTGTCACTTATTAGTGAGACGCTGAGCCGGATAGAAATACAACAAGTCATCAGCCAAGTAATCCTGATGATCTGATCGTCCCGGAAATAACAGCCTTAGTTTTCGCTTCATCTGTAGAACGATTCATTGATAATGACAGAGACATGGAAGACAGATAGGCAGGATGAGTCACGATCGTTATTCACTTTAATTTGAGATCGATGAATCTACGGAGCAATTTGGTTGTACAACCGGTGAACATACATTTGTGAACAGATATCCCAGGCTGAATAGAATACACTAATTTGCTCACGCATATCCGAGTGTTGATTGAATTCATCACTGAATTCGATCAGACGGATGGAATAAAGGCATCATCTATGAGGTGACACAGATACATGGGAACCGGAAGAGAATCGCCGGAAATAAAGCACAATAAAATAGTTTTTCTCCATCAGTTCGATTATCGAATGGTAAATGTTGAGTTCGATATGGCCCAGTAGTTAAGTAGCAAATTTACTGACTGGTAGATCCGTGGTTCGAACTCTATCTTTGCATCTCAACTGATACTGTCTAGACTTGGGCAACCTGTCAGCAGCCAGGATCCGAAACGGTGCTACAGCTAGTCCAATCAGCATGAATCTGACAGATTCATTGATTTACCAGGCCATTTCTGTGATCCAAACCAGTAATGGTATCCTGAAGATGAATTCACATGACTTAACAAGCATCGTATTCTCAGATGTTCATGAATGCGAGTATGGTCCCAAATTAACCGTCTCCTGTTTTGCTTCGCTATGAAAAAGCACGCATAATTGGTGAGAAGACATAATTCCCAAGCTAGTTCCTTTTAACGCTGACGCGTTTTTATTCCAAACAATTTCTGGAAGAACCGACGGTTTGGATAATACTCAGGAGACAAGTGAGCTATGTCCTTTTATTTGGGAGCGATATGAACAACAAGTTATCTAACAGTTGAGTAGGAATTCTGAATGGTGTAAATGGGGACGTGTGCAGAGTGGAACAGCATACAACTGGGACCGAATCCCTCAGTTGAATCGCCTGCTGTTCAACAAATCTTATCGAATTACCTGGAGTACTAGATCGTTTTATTGTAAACTCATTACTTATGAAGATGCAACCTCTATTCTACTTGACGCCCAAGTCATTTCTCATAGGGATGGTCAGGTTTCTGACGTGCCAACGAAGGCCGTTATTCGTAGTTCTTACTTAATTTATTCCAGGGTGTTTTTTACACATCTTGATCCGACAGAAATTCCGTCTCACAACGGCAATATTTCATTTGTAGATTTCGCCTAGTTGTTCAACCTACTGTCCACCTCCTACTGAAGCGGACAGAAGAACTTTCGCGCTGCTTCAGTATTTCATGAGATAAAGGAACGTATAATGTGGTGCTTTTATGTACATTCATAATTTGGGGGATTAAACTTCATATTGGCAGAGAAGAGAGTGGGAAAATTGAACTTGACAGATGTGTTTAAGTGTTCTGACTTAAACTAACCAGCAGAAATCTTTTGAATTTATCTAGAGCAGGGATCTATTGATAGTACGTATTATGTGATGGCACCCATTTCTTATCCACTTCGTGCCAGGTGACGTTATAGACTGCAGATACGTCTCCCGATTTATATGGCCTTCGCCTGGAAAAATCACGGGGTTCCATTTATTCTTAGCAGTTAAATGTTCAATTTGTCGTGATATATGACTTTGACAGGTTTCCCCCACCCCTTACGTGCGCTGTCCGAGAAGCAGCATCTTACCTACTTATAATTTTATGTAGTAGCCAAAAAGCATTTCGTTTTTGGATAATCTGGCCCTGGTTCTCTAGGCGAACATCGATTAGTAGATTTGCTTATAGGCACGTATTGAAGCCCGGTACCCATTTTCACACACCAAGCACAACTTTGGATACTACGGTTAACTAATGTATTGCTTTTTCAAAACAATATCTTTGGTGACTGTATGTATGAAGGATGTGATGTAAGACCTCTACAATTCACTTATAGTTTTCAATTTCATTCAAAACTAAGTACAACTATCCCCTCCACGGAATTCCCAAGCAAAAATATCCAGGCAAAGGTGGCTAAGTTATCCTCCCTCTCCAAAAGGACAGGAATGAACTGGTAAGAGAATGCTTTCCAGCTCCCGAATCGGGCTGGAATGTTCATCAGGAAGACAAGTCACAATGAAACTTAAGGGAAATTTAGAATTTAACTTCTCTGAGGCTTTCTGCTCCCAGTGTGCGGACTTGAAGTCTAGCTGATTAGTCTCACTTTTTCATTGATAACGAACCTTCAACCATTCGGACCATAACTTTAACATAGGCGGCCAAATCACGATGTGCCATCGCCTAAACGGGACATTGTTCATTGGTGTGATCTATGAAATTCCTGTGACTGTTGTTCAGACTATCACCGACGTGACTGCCTATTGCTATGTGTACATCGGAATGTGCCAGTCTGAGTGATAGTGGAATATGTCTGTCCGTGCGGCTACCACGCACTGACGACGCCCCCTAGTCTGATGGCAAGGCGTCCGCCAACCAACTGCAGTCACCTGACCTGCTAACCAAGGACTCGACCGGCTAGCGTTACTACATACCGCCAAACACTCATTTAAAATAAGCTTGGAGTTATCAGGCACCAATATATTTAGCAACTTTAACTAAGGGTCTACTTAGTGAGTTTTAAATGGCCAAACCGATGGTGGGTTTACCAGGATTGTTCATCAACCTCATGGTAAATGCCACACGGCAGAATATACTGCAATAGTTCGAGAGTCAGCAGTGTTGTGGAATGTAGGTAGCTCGGGTGCGCTGCTTGGTTGTTGGTCTGTTCGCCGACCCTGGCAGTTGGATTGCGAACGTTTCATCACCAATGGAAGTGATATCGTCAGTGCAGGGTTGAGTGGGTCTTTTTCCCCCTTAGCAAAAGGTTCTCATTTAGATTTCATCACAGTTTTCCCCCGATTCATCGCACACTTCAAGGCCGGCAAAAAATGGAAGCTTTATCCGCCAAAACATACCCCCTTAATTTTCTGACCTGGTTGTGTCATATAACAACAGTTTCTGACTGGCGCTTGTGTCGAGACAGTTCAAACCGACCACATGGCCAAAAGTAAATCTGAGTAGTCAATACGTATCATGGAAACGGTTGACGCGCTGCATAGATAAATGGAAAACAAACTTCCTAGATAAACAATCAGGGTGTCCAAACTCTGATGTGGTCACTTGCAATATAAATTGTTTGTCACAAGCCAGCGAACAAACCACATGTATAAACGCAACACACACTATACATAAAGACGCTAAAAACCTGCTATCCCACAAAAAATTCGGCTCTTCCTGGGGCTCGTCTGGTAGGTTCTGTCTCTTAACTTTATGTTCTGCTTGAACCAGGAGTTGGAAGAATTCGACAAATCTTCTCATTCTCGCACACATTTGATTTTCACAGGAGATTGAACTGAACCCAACTAAATCTCCCCTTTTTTGCGATCGCTTGTTGTTTAGATCGGTTGGTCTACTAAGTCTGAAAATCAAGCTTATCTGAGATGTGCTCGGTCTAGGCAACTTTGTGGTGACTGGTTTTAACA
This sequence comes from Opisthorchis viverrini, assembly GCF_000715545.1. Taxonomy (NCBI): domain Eukaryota; kingdom Metazoa; phylum Platyhelminthes; class Trematoda; order Opisthorchiida; family Opisthorchiidae; genus Opisthorchis; species Opisthorchis viverrini. The sequence continues at coordinate 903,907 of NW_008751675.1, read as the reverse complement.
AAGACGTTCTGGAAACTCACAGTCGTGCATTTTGTACCCACGAATTGGCACCATGAAGTCCTTATGGAGAAGAAAGATCTAACTAAAAAAGTTTGGCGGAAATAAGGCGCATCCTGATGCTTATAAACTGTTACCTACTCGCACGCCACAAGTAGATGAAAGTTACTGTGGTTTTTGCTTCGGGCTCAGCCACATTAGCCATTTGCAGGAAACATCCAGACAGGCGGTGGATTTTACCGTTCCCGGATGCTGACCCCCGTGGACGAAACCATGTGCCTAAAAGAGTCATGTGGTCAAGTACTTCGTCCACTTTCCCTAAGACTTCTCACAAATAACGAGGCCTCTTCCCAATTACCCACACGGTCCACACTATACTTCCTTGTGAATAATTTTACCCGCGAATAGTGATAACCATCGGGTGACTCGTCATAACTGGACAGGACGATATTCACATACCATCTGAGATAAGGTAAGCCCACGCATTCGATGCCAAGCTATCAGGTCAACCACTTATCATGGGATATTTCTCTGATGCTGTCCTTCTTTATTTGATGTTCTATATTTGTTTATGTTTTTGCGTTCCTCCCTCTCGTACATAGAGTTTTCCAACCTATCATATATGGTTGCCAGTAAAAGTATGGTGGTTTCTTTAAAAGGCGGATAGAACAGATGTATCGCATGTATCTTGATATCTCGAATATCGTAACAACTAAAAGATGAGGCGGTCTGGTACGGCACATTCAGTTGCTTAAGAACATGAAGAGCGAGAGCTTTAGCTGGGTTCCAGGTGAGTCTCTCGCAACAACCAAATTTGTTTGCAAATAGATGTATTTCGATAATTTAGTGTGATTTGGTTTCAAGTAGAACAGAAGAATGACGGAAACTGAAAATTGTCTGTGAAAGTGAAATTTTCTGACTAACAAAACAAGATTAGTCAGTCAGAGTTGAAAACTCAGTTTCAGAATCTTGAGAAACCACATCAGGATTTTCAGTCGATAGCAGGTATGAAACTAGAAGAGTTTAATTCGTCTGTTGTGGCAACTTATTACCAGTGTCACTTACAACGAGGTTCGCTTGAATATTCATTTTGTGGAGAGCGCAGATATGCTCTGCGAAAGTTGAGCAAAACCACAGTGGTCTCTAAGCCCGACAAACGTTTTGGGCTAGTGGTCATGTCCAAGAGGGACTATGTGCGCAAAATGGAGGGATGTTCTCAGTTCCGGCTTTTAGCAAACGCCAAGGATGAAACGACCCTAACGGGACTGCTGATGAACAGCTGTTTGAAAAATTTTTACCTCCAGAGCATAATCCGACAGACACAAATAGTTCGATAAGACATGCCTTACTTAAGATTCATAAACCCGGATATCGATCGCGTAGGCGGTTGTGTCATGTGCTATGCATGCCGAGTTATCGCTTGCTGATGTGAGCGCTGTTTTTCGTGCCCATTTCGAAGCGGTGCAGATCCAAAGGTGGACAGAACTAGACAGGGTAGAAGGGAATTAAGCATGTCACGTGAAATGTAAGTGCTCTTGATGTTGCCTACCTTTCAAAAGGGGATTCTTGTGACCCTATCTGTGCTTGGCTGGAGATGCTAAACGATATGGGGTTTAATCGACGTCAGTGGGGTTCATACTATCGGCTTGTCTGACCAACCTACAGGAGTAGAATTCGCCCAGTATAGTCTGCGCAACATGTTTCGTTTTGCTGATTTAACCAATGACCCGGACGTTTTGGAGGAAAATACGTTTTCGATTCGTTCGTCTCCCCTGCTCACGAACCTACGCACTGTGGGGACCGTTGAGTCCCTCTGTGAGTATCTGGTTGAGCAAAATCAAGAAGTTCTTCTAGTTACGTTTCTGAAAGAGTTCTTGCTCCGAAGTAGCATGAATATGCGGTTCAGGATCAACAGTGACCTGTACCGATAAACTGGGGGCAAGGTAACAACGATTTTATCACTCAGCCCTCAAAATTAAAAGTGCTTGTGGTCGCGCTAAAATATATTTGTTAGTACAATCAATCCTTCGGTTTTCTCTCTCCTCCGTTAAACAGATCATATTTTTGTCTTAAAATTCACAACGACTAGGACGAATTCAGTGGTCGCAATTTTTAACCATGCCCAAATAACTGTCAAGTCTACCCGTGAGCTACAACAATGTGGTATCATCCCAGTCCTGGATATCTTAGATTGATTAGCCCCACCTACCAGTGATGTGGTGGCTTTTGTGGCCAGATGGTTGGTTATCTACCTATCTGTCGTTCTTGATGGTTTCTTGCTTGATGTGATACTGTTGTACACGCTCTGGAATGATGTAAGGTGTGGTGCACAACACAGCGATGTTATTTATCGGGAAATCTAGCATTATAGTGAAATCGCTCTAACGGTTTTAGTGCGTCTAAACAATGTTACCTGTTTTGTTCTTGCCCTTGTTCCCCCGTAAGCATTCACACGACAATGATTTTGCCGAATAGAATGTCCATCACCGTATATAGCCCTAAATAGGGTTGTTCTTGTTCACTTTTACATGAGCCATTACGAGATCCGATATGTGGAGTAATTTCCTCTGAACTGAAAAAAATTTGTGCGTTCCCCCATCTATACTCCATCGTACATTACACACTTGTCCCAGTGTTATGCATTTCGACGCCGGGAATGTGGCTGGAGGGCCATCAGAGAATTAAGAGCCAGTGGTTGTGTCTTCCAAAGCCCAACGAAATCTTCCACGGTGGACCTCTGGCGCTACCAAGGGGGTCATCTTGGACCAATACAAGTCACGCAATGGTCTACTAATTGAGCCGACAGATATCAGTCGCCAGTTCCTCAGACGGAGGTGTGGCGAATCGGTTGTGGAGCTTATATGTTTACGCGTGGCGGAAAGAAGGCGTCCTCGATGGCTCACTTGAAACAGCACCCGTCCAGTAAGCGATAGGACTGCTATTCCAGTCCTTTAAAGAGATTCACGTTTTCGTCCGTGATACGTGTTCTTGGGCCACTCATACATAGAGTCTGAGTTTCAATATATTGAACCATCAAAATGTCAAAATTCCACCATATCGTTTCAGAAGATTCACTACACTAGTGACGAATAGTTGTTCATCTTCGCTTCAAAACACTTCACAAAGTGCAAAAACCAATCAGAACCCAACTACGGAAAGTTTTCTACCCTAACTAAAACCCACCGCAAGTGCCTACTAGATTTGAAGACCAGATACCCTGGCTGTGAATCTCGTGTGGTTAGTTCATCTCGATTAATTAAGTTCCACGTTTTGGATTCACCATATATGACAGTTTTTTTATAGATTTTTACTACGATTACCAGGCATTGTATGCTTAACGTTCATCAGGTAACTTTTTTGAGAGTGAATGCAACAACTGTGAATCTCAGTCTATAATCTAATTAACACAACAAACTGTCTTTCGGTTTTATACAATCACTGATTCCCACATAAGCTGTTTTGGAAATTTCATCGATCCTTTTTTCTCAAGTTTGGTCCGCCTGGCCGACATCTTTACTCAGATATTCTCTTTTGAGAAGAGAGAAAACCACTTTACAAAGTGTCACTGCTAGACACAATGCTGGATTTGGAAGAACATGCACAAATGACATATCGGATCGAACAAATTTCCCACAATTAAGGGGTTTTGTCAATAGTTTTCGGGCGTTGCCGCGGCGCCATTCACCCACAAGTGTTGTTGGTAAACAAATTCCTCCTTAGTCGGCAGGGAAGGGAGGAATCTGAGTAGAAATTCAAGCAGAAATGAACACTATTGTGTCATATAGCTCAATAAGGAACTGACTAATTGACGGTACAACGCATGTTTCCCATTGGTCTAAGCCTTTCATCTGCCCTCGTTCTATGAGCCAATCAGTAGCCGCGACAATACCTATATACACGCACACGCATTGTCGCACCGACGCACGTACGCACGTCAACTCGTGCACATTTGCAAACAAATACCTAGCGGATTCCTGGTTCGTCCGGTATCTGATGCGCGTGCGTGAAATAGCGTCACAACAACTCAACGCCACGTACATATGTACAAGTATGGACAATCAGAGGCGGAACGAATATGTACGCGACAGACTTCAGTGACTACCGATCGATTTGTCTTACCCTTCCCAAATGAGGAGATGCTTTGTGCGCAAACTTGCGCTTTCCCACTTTTACCGGGCACGTGATCGGAACAAATGTTGCTGAGTTGGTTCACCCAGAGCAAGGGAGCAAATGAAATCCCGGTTTATTGATGCTTGCTGCCTTGCGGATAGCCCTGATCATCAACGTTCTTCTTCCACAAGCGGGTAGTACCTGTACGCCACAAGTGGATGTTTCTGTTTTCCGGTGCAATCACATTCGACTTACCGATGTACCGTCCATCATACATAGAAATACACTGGACTTGGATTTATCTCACAATCTCATCGAGGTGTTACACGAAGATAGTTTCAGTCGGCTTGTCAGTCTGCGTCGTCTGTCGCTGAATCACAATCGCATCTACAAAATAACCGAACGAGCCTTCCTGCCTTTGGGACCAACCCTGGAATTTTTGGATTTGCGTAACAACCACTTGATTTCTAATCGTTTGACACCATTCCCGGTGACAGCCCTAGCTTGTCTGATAAAATTGAAACGATTGGATCTATCAGGAAACCCGATCGGGTTTATTCCATCTGGATTCCTGAAAAATATGGGTGCTACTTTGGAAAGGTTAGATTTGGCCGGAAGCACTTTGAAAATACACATTGAACCAGGAGCTTTCAGTGGACTGGCTAAACTGCATCACTTGAATCTGGCGCACAATGCATTTATTGATCTGGGTAAACAAAGCTTTGATGGTCTCCGTCCAGAATATATTGTGCGGCTCAGTCTGGAAAACGTTCAATGGGACTGTGACTGTCAAATGTTGTGGTTTCGACGTTGGCTGAGTCTTGTTCCCCGAAAGGCAATGTTCACCGATTCACATCCGGGTGGCGAATGTGCAACACCGCCTCTGTTCAAGGGCCAATCTTTACTCCAACTAAACCTGACCGATTTACAGTGTGCTCCGCAACTGGTTGGCACTGTACCGCCTAGCGCTGAACTTGATGCATCCAGTCCAATACAGGTCGTGGGATTTAGCGGATTCAATCTGACCTTAGCATGTACTTTTATCAGCGAACCTAAAATGCAGGTGGAATGGTACCAGAACAGCGTGCTTATTCAACCACACTGGAAAAGGTTGCAACAAGTCACAGACGCGGGAACCAAGTTTACAACAAGCTTACATTTCACCAGTTTGGATAATGAGTTGGATACGGGGCTATATCGATGTCAGACAGCCAATCAGAAGGGAATAGCCGCGGCCAATTTTGTGCTCAAAGTGGAAAACGGACTGGCCAATGGCGATGCAGCTGGAAACAAAAACAACCAACAGACCAAAGAAACGTCAAAATTGTCAGGGCCAACTGAATTTGGAAAGTATATTCTAATTATTGGTGCTATCATGGCTGCAAATATCACTTTCATTATTGCCGGTGTTATAACTTATTGTTGTATTCGAACAAGAACACCTGTTCGTAGCAAGGATCCCGGCCGGTCTGGGACCACTCAAAGTTGCTATGACAATATGATTAACAGAAGTCACGTGCAACGCCATGAGGCATTTTCCAGTCCTATCTCGGCCGTTCAAAATCCATGTGCTCAGGGACTATATGAAATCAACCATTCCGGTCCACTTGGTACTGACCTTGGAATCAATATGCACCCAGACTATTCTAGTCTGGGACAGATTGTGAATTTACACAACACATCTACTCTGTGCCCTCCAACACCGCACCATCACCGAATAGGCGTCTCTTCTCCACTGCTACAAAGTCCTTTTACTGTTCCAATATCATCCCCATCCCGATTCAGCAGTGATTTTGCTTCTGTCTCAATTCAGCAATGCGATCTATCCCCCCTCGTGTACGAGCAGACAAATACGAACGAATTCCTCCAACTAGAGAGTTCCCAAACACAGGTGCGATCGCCCTTCTATAAATTAACTGTACATCGAGACAACAATCATCTACCTGGTGAACTTATCTACGTTCCGAGTAGTACACCACATCACAGGACGCCCCCGTTGCCCAGTCAAACAATAGTCAATCCTCTGTGTCTAAAAGAAATTGATGAAATGGTCAGCACGCGGTCGTCGGACAGTCCATCTTCTGGATCAGATATGTTAACAGATGATTTGGAGTTATTATGTCCAGTTCATGGGATACCAGCGGATCAACCACCAGACACGACTCGACGGAAGAAGTTCAAACGATCTAGTCCCGTTTGTGTGGTTCATTCACGACCAAATCCAACAATTGAGCCAGCATGTCCGCTGCACGGAAAGTCGCAGGACGCGAAACCCAGCAGAGACAAACACTTGTGCAACACATTGCCCAGGAATTTACACAAACCATCATGTCCGGTCTATTACACAAATCTCGGCCAGGCGAGAAACAGTTCTAGCATTCTGAACATGTCCCCAAGGGACACGACTGGGAACGCTTCATTGAGGCGCTCATGCAGAGGCAATACACTACCTAGGTAAAGTTATTCAAAACATAGAATTTTTGAAGAGGCTATGTGCGAGTCGTGCATTACAGTGCTCCCGGTTTATTTTGTTTCCAATTCCAGCGGTGTTTCCCCATGACAACTTTTGTAACATGTCATAAAAATGGTGCTTAATCAGTTTTTTGAGTCTTTTGAGTAGTTTGACCCAAAGTTGAACAGAAAAGGAGAGACTGGTAGGTGCCAGTTCTTCTCGAAGGCTCGCTAACTCAGTAGTATTGCGTGTCTAGGCTTGGGCAACCTGGCAGTATCCCAGCTCTCGTGCTTCCTTTGGATAGCACGGCAGCTAGACACCAGAAGAGTGTTACAGCTGAACGATATTGCGTGTATCGCAGTCACAATTTCCGAATTTCTTTCATAAGCAAGGGAAGATAAAAGTACTTAACATGATATTTTAGTGGAAGGATCTATTTCATGCTGTTAAACCTCGTTAGAACCTCAGCATCCGTTTCACCAAAAAAAACTGACGGTAGGTGAGAATGGCGCTATCAGACCAATCGGTTTTATGAAAAAGTTGTACGTGTAGGTGGATTCTGATTGGGTTGTGCTCATGCCCCCCTGTATTGAACAATTCTTCTCCTACATGGTTATTATGGGGAGTTCATTCCGAAGGACAGAAGCACTGGATTCGAATTCGGCACTTAGTAGGCTTCATCAGTAGTGCCTTGCCAAAATTTTGAACTCCGAACACCTGAAATGTGAGGTGTGGATGTTGCCGTTTCTCCACTGGCACAGACTGGAAGTACACGGATTATCACCTCTGAACGGGTGAACTTTACAACGCTTCAGGGATATGACTGGTTTGCCGAAAGCCTCGAACCTAGCATCATGGCCGATGCTTGAAATGTCCTGGAGAATTTTGATCAAATGTGATGTGAGCAGATTTGGCAATTTTTATCAAAGATTTTGTCTTTTAGTTGAAGTCACTCTTCGCCAAACGATTAAGTGTTTTCGAGAAATACACTCATTTGCAAATCAATTTGGTGTTTTCGAGAGACAACACCTGGAACCAGCTGAATCTCTCGTCTATGATGTTTCGTCTTCTAGTAAGTAACGTCTGGGTAATGGAAACTCAGGGAGTGCGCCTACCTGATGAATCCCAAGAAGGGCGAAACCGGTCATGGACTGTCGAAGAGTTTTCAGCAAACTTGTGAGTAGTTTCCTTCATGGAAACCTATTGGGATATCTCGAATATCGTGCCAACTGTAAAATGAGGCGGCCTGTGTGCGGCAAATTCAGTTGTAGGATACCATAAACGAGAGATTCAGTTGAGTCTCTCATGAGAACCAAATTGATTTGCAAATGAGTGTATTTCTCGAAAACACTTAATCGTTTGGCGAAGAGTGACTTCAACTAAAAGACAAAATCTTTGATAAAAATTGCCAAATCTGCTCACATCACATTTGATCAGGGAGTTTTCAGCGGCCTTGTAATTAGTTTCTTTTATGAAAAGATTGTGTTTTGTTTTTGTAACCGTAGCGATGAACCGATGTTCTGTCACCTTGTTTGACGAAGTGACCGACATACGGAGAGTACACTGACTACGAGATGTGCACCATGTGTTTAGCGGCCTTCTGCTTTTTGTCGTTTCGAGAATGACGGAATTTCTTCCCAGAAAGCTTTCGGTGATCTAGATGTCCTTTATAGTGTCGGATAAGAAATGTGGGTGCATTTATGATGATTGCTTTGCTTCGCTTTGATTCCTCGAGTACTGATTGATAACTGCAGCCGATCGTCTTGTCGACTACTACCAAACCAACGAGGCCATTCTCGTTCCACCTCTGCATCTCTCCCGAAGAATTCTAGGTCTTTCCATAGTTCAGATACCTTTATCTTGGTTGCGGCGATTGAAAAATGACTGTACTTTTATTTTCTTGGGCGTCATTTCAACTATCCACCGCACGTTCAAGCCAGTGTGATCGGGCTAATAACACGTACTAATAATTTCAATCTCGAAGAGGAGATAGATGAAAGAATACCTGTCCTATATACACATAGACAAGTGATAAATGAATCTGCGTTGGTGTGGCAATTCACCACCCTAGTTTATCTCTTAATCCGATAGGTCAATCAAACCCAGTGGGCGTCTGGAAGAAATTGATGCATGGTACACAGTAGAAGCCACACAGGGTGCTCACTAGAGGTGATCATTTTAGTCTGATTTTCAGATACTGGGCAGTTTTTAGCAAATCATCGTGGGCCTGAATACGTACTTGCTTTATCCGTACAGAGTAAATTCTAGGGATGACTGGCTTCTGAGTTTCCCTGTGTAATCAGATTTTGGATAAGATTTCTTTATTTGTAAAAAAATGCACGGATGTATGGAACGTGAAGGCTTGTTTCCAACTGCGTATGGACAACAGAATTTCCATTAGATCTTGTTTGTATGGCAGAACACTACTCAAGAGGTTACTTCTCCGACTATTCACAATCGGTTTCGTCTTCTTGGAGCTCATCAGGTAGGCACACTCAGCAAGTTCCCGTCAATTTTAGGCTCTACTTGAACCCAAATTGAGAGAGGTTTAGCTGGGTTTCAGGTAAATCTTCTGTCAAAATTAAGCTGGTAAGTGCATCGAGATGGCTCAGTGGTTCGAGCGCAAATTTACTGGCCGGAAGGTCCGTGGTTCGTACCCTATCTCTGCATCCCGACTTCTTTCTAGGCTTGGGCACCCCGGCCGAATCACGAAACTCGTGCTTCATTCGTAGGGTGTGGCAGCTTGGCACCGAAAAGGTGTCACAGTTGAACGAATATTGACTTGACTTGACTTGACGTGGGAAGCAGATGGGCTTATAAGTCGAATTTTGTGCAATTTGGATTCAAGTGGAACAAAACGTTAAGGAAAGTTTGGGGTCCATGTCTAAGAAGGACGAAGCCCTTCTTGCGATGGTAAAGATTTTCAGGAACTTCACGATTAGTATATTAAGCTTATCCATTGTCAGTGGCGGTGTGATTCACAGTGAGTAACCACAAGATTTCTTTATTGGACAAGAGCATGGGCTTTGAAAGATTCTGACACTCTGATCTTACGATGACACATCATACTGGATCCGCATATATCTCAGCAATACTACGTTTTGTCTACTATCAGAAATGCGTTGCAACTACGACGTTCAAAAATCAGTTTTGAATATGATGGTTTCCTAAAAAACATTACCTCCTACTCATGTTTTTTATTGGTTTGTGGTTTTCCCAGTGTATCCAAATCAATGTAGTTGTGTCGAGCTACTGAGTTCTCCTGGAAATACAAGCGGTGTGTTGAGCAACGACTATTGCGACAATATTGACCGATTGCTAGTCTATTGCTGGTTTCGATCAGTGATTGCATACCACGTTCCTGACACCGAATTTTTGGAAACGGTTAAAAATAGACTGTCACCTCAACCGTTCGCGGGTACATCTCCTGATCTAATGAACTTCCTGCATAACGTCGTGCGGTCTGGCTGTATCGTAAAGTCCGCAGAACAGGACCTTTAAAATAGTCCATTTTCGTTTATTGGAGTAAGACTTTTAAAGTGCATTTAATCGTGTTCATAGTAAGATACAACGAGAAAGCTACTTTGCCTCTTTTGCGCACTCTTCTATGGATTTTAGTGGGTATCTTAATGCAGCATTGAATTGCTAAACAAAATATGTACAGAAGTTCACTCACTTTGACTAACAAAATCATAAGTCGTTGAATTCTCCATGACCTACGCAACTAACAAAATCATAAGTAGTGTGTATCAAAGCGTTTTTAACGTGACTACAATTCAAATGAATCCCTCACATTGTTAAGTTTTTCATGTTTGATGAACGAAATGGAAGCTATCTTTCGGACTGTATACAGCTAGTTTGGGTTGCATCGACTTCGCTCTGTCAAAGATCCACTGAATGAGTTTATTCTACACAGACCCAAAGATGGAAAAATCTGGTATTCTTTACAAACGTCGTATTTACAGTCAGTTGAATGTGGTTTCACGGGCGTTTTCAAGCATAGTTCCTCAAGATAACTACTGATTACGCTTTGAATGAACGTTCAGTTTGCTTCCTCACGCTAACTATAAAAAGGAGTCTGTATCCGGTAAGATTCGCATCGAATACCAGCCGGAATTATTTCAATATTGAGCTGGCTCATTTTCTGGTTGATATACTACTTTGTTTAGAAGCTAAGTAGATCAGCAGTGCTTTCCGTGTTTAGTTCTGGAACAAAATGTAAGCAGATTGAAAAGACAGGATTCAGCATCCCAAGTGAAGACTTCCATGTGGGGTTCAAGCCACTCAACCGTCTTCCGTAAAACACACGTTGATGAATATATTCAGTGTTTTATTTATTTTAAAGTGGCAGATATCATTCCACCTACATGTGTTACCACTCTATACGGCAGTGAAGCATAGGTGTTGAACACTGATGTCATCATGTCAATGATGATGATGATGACGATGATGATGGTGATAGTGCCACTCTAAATTTCTCTGGCTGAATGAAACTCCACACGACCATACCTGAGTTGATTTTACTCCACCAGGATCTCGTATATGCTGCTCAACACATGCATTCTCATGAGCAGGTGACATCGCATTGAAGGGCATATTGGTCGAGAAACTTGGTGCGGGAACCAGAACACTTAACTCTACCCTACTTTCACAAATACCGTGCACACCCCCAGAAGGAATATTCGTATAGTCCATCGATTTGGTCAACATGTAACAAGTACTGTCAGATTGACGATAGAGATAGCTCGTTAGCCGAAACAGCTGAATTCGGGGTCTCGCAAAAATCGATTGATGATTTTTTACCTATAGTAAAGGAAGGATGTTTGTTAATTTTTTTTAACTCAGCTTTTATCCTATAATTGAAGCTGTATATGCTGAAAAGCCAAGAAGCATTGTTCAGCCGTATGATTCTTATTTGGAATCGTCAGCAGTGCGCAATTCACGGATCTCCGAGTTTCCAACCGTTGACCTTCAGACTTATTAGTTTGAATTCTTAACGGCTAGACCAAAAGCGGTTGGTCACAATTGTGACTGACTGGTGCACAGACAGGATACAGCACCGTTCATCCTTCAATCACGGAAATCACATCAAATGGTCACGTACTGACCGGCTTGGTAAAGCCTCCACCAAGTGAATAGTCGTCACTCGAGGAGCCGGCTAACAACTGACCACGTGATGTGGTTTTTCATTGATTTCGCTGGATCACGATCTAGAAACTGCTGTTACGGCATTCGAGCAGTGTTCTCTACTCAGTCACATTAGTTCAAACGATTCAGATAAGCCTTCAAAACATATTTTCGGTGTATTTATGAAGGGACAGAATGGATTTCTCTCACAACTGTTCTCGTTCGCAGACTTCTCGGAAGTTTCCTAAGAAATTCCGAAAGCCTTCGTTTGGTAACAGGGAATAAGTGTTAGGATGTTTAAATACAAATCTTGATATAAAAAGATGTGAAGTTAAAATGTCTAATCTTAGTACTATGAACCATCTTTCTCCAGCTCACGACATTCTAAATTAACTTCAATACACCCTCAGATATACATCACGTCAGATATGGATTCATGGTACTTCGCCTCAAGAATTTTATTGAGGCATCTTGAGGGAATTCGGAGACTTCTCAACCATAGGCCAAGTGCTTTATGGTAGTCGAGATAGGAACAAACTTAGGAGGGCTCTTCGAGCTGAAACTATAGGGTCCGGATTACGTTTTGTTACGGTAGAATGGGGTTTTTCCAAATTTTTAGTAAGCTCATTTAACGATTATTAAGACATTTTAAGTGAAGCATATTTTATTCTGCTATACGAAAGCCCAAAATTAATTAAACTAAACTGACGACGGTTTAAGTAGGATTTCAACTAGATTGACCCTGATTGCATATAGTCGACGGTTGATTTTGTGATCCTATCGATTTCCGAGCTATGATTCTAGAACGACCATTCATGTATGGGAATTTTAGTAATATGGCAAAATTATCTTTGAAAAACACTCAAACTGGTTTGCGAGTAGTGAGAAATGAATCGGAATACGGAAACAAGATCTCTACAGCAGCTTGGCCAAAAACTGTGCGCAGGTTCCTCGATGCATACTTTACAGTAAAAAAACGTGAAATACGATGATAATATTAGTGCATGTCGATCGGATAGCCTAGAATTAGGCTTGCAAGTGTCAATCGAGAAGGCACCACCAGACCTCGAAGCTGTTGCCTTTTCCTCAAATGCTGACAAAGCTCTAGCGAACCATTCCCCAAAGTCGGTGGACAAGTTAGCGATCACCGGAGAAAAATCTAGTAAAATTATCAAACCGGTCGACATTTAGGTATACTGATACTGAGAAAAGAAAAAAATCGCTAATAGTACACAAACTAACATTTTAGGTAACGTTTCTTTGACCAGAGGAAATAGTGAGGGCTTACGAACCAACTTCAAGGAGAGTTGGTATTTCGAACGTTAAGATCCGTGTGGACGATAGATCGATAACTTGGTTATGGAAATCTGGTTCAACAAGCAGTGCACATGTGAAGATGAGTAAAATCACGTGCCATTATCGTGACTAAAATTTCGTAAAAATACATCAAATTTTGGTCAACCAGTACCAAATGATGAGGAGGAATTACACGAGGTCCACATACTATGTGGACTCATTATAGAAATTGCCTATTGTACTGAGTAGTCAATGTGGAATTCGAAGGTGGAACGCTCACTCAAGTTCGCGTCAATCATTAAAACAGAAAACTACTTGAATACGTAAGCTCTACTCGGATTTCCTGGCAAAATGTCACTCAACTAAACAACTACGTATGAATTGAAATTCCAAACATGGCTTGGTGGGGCGTTCTGTATGGAAAAACTTCGGATGAGCACGAGCAAACTTCACCGAGTTAAACTCCATGCCATTAAATCCACCTGCCTTATGCTCTATCCGGAACGCTGGCTGGATCGGCGAAGACACACTCGTTTTATACCGTTGCGTTTCAACTCTTCAAGAGGTAAAGTATGATTTCCACGAAATTTGTGGCACATCTTTGTGGTTCTACTTCTCTTATCGTGGCGCAAATGGCTCTCTAGAAATCCCTTCGAAGGAGACAATAGGTTTTAATGTTTTTAAACATCTTGTCACTAATACCTGAGGCTCTAAAACGGTGGTTTTCGGTCACCGGTTGGTGGGCGGATGCGTTGGCAAAAAAGGAAATTAGTTTCAAACATTGCACATCATTGTCTCACAAGGAGGCTATCTATGCAGAGAGGGAACGATCACAAATGCGATGGCTTTAACGGTTTTTAGCACTCTTTTGCGAATATCCTGAGGGCAAATATACTAGGCACTTGAAAGATTGCACTAGGCCGTTAGAATTAACTAACCAGCTGGTCTGTATCGATCAGACCCCTCTTGGGGTCGTTCACATATTTTGTTCACCTGTGTTCGTCCAAGGGTGCTGGGACAATCGGTTTGGGGTTGGGTGGTTAATCGGATCTAACTCTACTTGAAGTTTGTACTTCTAGACCCAGGCCATTTCGCTGATAACTGCACACCGCCTCGTGTCATCTCGGCTGATCTAAGACAGCACTCCACACGTTTGCAAGTTCTACCCCCGCTATTCTGTTCACACTAGGATGTTTGGCTATTTCCACCGCCCCGGCAACCAGTCGCTATGGTGTGAATCTTAAACCCCGTCTCAGGATATCCACATTTTCTAAATCTATCCTATGCCCAATGTCTAGAGCATGCCCTGCAATTGCTGAATCACTGACTAACGCCTGGTATTCCTTTGCGTTTCTCGGTGGTCTGTTAAGGGAGCGCTTGTGCTCACCGATTCTTGTGTGCAATTCCCTGGCTGTCTGATTTATATTCAGACTTTAGTTTGGCTAGTTGTTTCATTTTTCGTCAATATTTCTGCGTCCATGAGGCGCAGGGGAGAACAGAACGCCACCGGGATTTCGTTTCGTATGGGTTGGGTTTCTCCATGAATATCTAATATTGTATACTGCGCTTTGGCAGTTACGTTCATTTAACCGGTTAAAACAAGTGGCCGCCATATCCTCACCTATGACATACACATAGTACAAAACACAACTTCTTAAACATAAAGCGTCGGCTACGGTGATCGCGGTATTGCGGGCAAACTTGAGAATGAATGAGTTGACTGCAGGAAATTGCATTCGAGGGATCTAATTAAATTAGAGATCACTAATTGATCGATTGCAATCCAAAGCAGCGGAATTGATTGCGTGCTATGTTGGTTTGAGTATTCCGCGAAAGGTTACTGAACTTAAGCTGAGATCCTTTAATTAAAGCGCCGTGTGGATAGACTTCTTAGAAAGTTGCCGAAGATATTTTATTTCCAAGGTTAGACTAAAAGTGCGTATAAAAACAAACCAGACAACATCGATAAGATGCCTGCTGGAGCCTCATAAATTACCATTTAATGCACAACCCACGGTCGCTAAGCGACACAGCTTGGCTTTTCCAGTTAACGGAGTTGATTAATCCCAAGATGAGAAGCTCATACCTAGACAAGAGGCACCTGTATATAACATTACTTTGCACTAGTAAACTATGAAATACCTTATGTTGGCGTTACCAACGGTTTTACCAAACCACGACCTAGTCACTCTTTTTCAACAGAACGGTCTCTCCAGGATAAACAATTTAGATCTGTGCCAAGGACTTTCAATTTTCCATAAAGGGCGGACAACTACGTCTGCGTGCGCCTGATTCATCAATTTTTTGTGAATGGAATCGCTACAATCGCCGATATTTGATCAATTGTGTCTCCTCAAGACCCAGCCAAACAAGTAACCTAACATACTTGTAACATAAAAATTGCATTGTAGTCCTTGGGGTCAGATCAACAGAGATCATAAACTAGAATCCAGAGAGATCAGGGGCAGAGGTCACGCCAACACCGATCAAACTGCACAAACAGCGAAGGTCAAGCTCAGGGTTCACGTGGTCGTCGACCAATCAGGACACAGGAAAACAGACTAACCAATGGAACTACCCGACCGAAAAACCAGTCGTGATCGAAGGTCAGCCCCGGCTAACAGCACATATATTAACACACGCGCGACACTGATCAATGTACGAGCACCGACGCATCGCTAAGTTTCACTACGCGTCCTAACAGCGCACAAATTAGAGCACCCCGTTTGGTGATGAAACGTTTGCATCCACATTACTCACTTCAGCGAACGAACCAAAGACTAATAGTGGATTCAGCCTGAGAGGTAGAACTGCAAAGCGAACCAATCACCTTGACGAAGCGTGAATGCCATCGCCTGTTCAGATGCGATTATACAGATATGTCCAGCATAGAGTAGTGGCAACACATTTGTCTCGCATTTCTCATATCCGGAGATTAAACTCTGGCAGGACCAAGAAGATGCACTGCTAATGACCTCTAGTAGGACCTAAACGCCAGTTCAGAGCTTACTACCTCCTGATGTTGATTGGCTAGAATAGTTACCCCAGGACTACAGCAGTGCTAACCGAACGAAAACGATATGAGCGCGGATTCCACAAACCCCACCACTACCTAAAAAAAGTCGGTTACACCTGATCAGGTTTTTTGGGCACCGATAAATTGCGCACCATTAAGCATTCATTGTGATAAACACAAACGGCTTGTAGTAGCACTGTTTTTCTGTGGGGCCAAATGATTGCCTCATACCCACCTGGAGTGCATCCAGGTTTAAGTGCCTCCTTAATTTCACCACTGCTTATTCCGAATCCGTGACTTGGGTTTCCATGCCTCCATCAGTTTTACCTTAATTTATGAGTGAAGCTTTTTTTTGCATTGGCACATGAATCGAAGCTGACTCAAATGCACCACTAGCACTGGTTCATATTTACAGATTAGCTAGCCAATTCTGGGTGAAAAAAGTATTCTACACGTGCAGCGCACTAAATATCGCACTTTCATTAGTGCCCGGTGTGGTTAATGTAAGCTTAACAGTACATTTATTGGTAACGCGAGTAGATTTGATCAGTTCCAATTGAGTTTTCGTCTTGCAAATGAAGCCAGTCTGCACTGAAAAGCCAAGAAGCACTGTACAGCTGTTTCATCCTTATTGGGAATCATCAGCGGTGCACATCCCACGAAACTCTAGTGGTAAAACTGAAGCCTACATCCCCCCGCCACCAGTGGCTGATCAGCAGTGTGATTAACTCACACGCGGACGTGATATGGCTCCACTCATTCTTCACCACATCACGTGGTCACGTATTGACGAACCCCATGAGTGAGGACTACTCAGATGTGGCATGTGACATTACTCTTCCTCTGATTTGCCTATAGAGTGATCGTAGTGTGAGGAGATTAGGTCGTTTTCAGTTGGGTTTCTATCCTGTAAGTGATGCCAGTCTATGATGAAGGGCCGAGAAATAGCTAGTAGGCTTTTTACCATAGATTGATTTCACTTGGAGGACGAAATTTCAGTTGAAAATGGTTTATTTAATCTACCGAATTAACGTAGTAAGGAAGACGTTTTGCTAACACTTTTTCACTTCATCAGTTGTAACACGAAAACGGTCATTTTTAATTCAACTAACACAAATCGACTGATGCAATGGATCGATACAAAAAACCGTCACGACCCGTCGTCATCCCAAGACGTAGCTGCTAAACGTGCTCACACGAGTTTGGCTGTTAGTTATCGGTCACGATGGCTTGTTTGAGCGCTCGAACGGGGTATTCGTCTGGTAACTCTGTTTCAGCTTCCTCGCAACTGCTGTGAAAATGCCGCTGGTAATACAGATCGGAATGCCCCTCGGTACATGCATCTCACTATCTCAGACAGTTCACTGAATGGAGTACAAACACACGCCCAAAAACCCGACTCATCGATCGACAGGCTTAGCTAAACAGTCGGCCAAAAAGTACTTTTGATTCTTGCGCTGCAACACTAACTAGAAACTGATAGCGTCCGATGAGTCAATGATGATTGATGAGCAGCAACCCAGCTTCTGCGCAAACGTAAAATCAACTTGACTTTGGGTTGGAAGAAACTTCCTGCCTTTGGTTTCGTTCATCAGTATGGGTTAAATTAAAATGCAAGTTTTGATTGATTTTAGTTTGCGACTGTTACGATTGAAAGCAACCAGTAAAATATCCCCATCTGTCTTCTCGTTATGATGTGAATAATTCGAAGTAGGACAGGATATAATGTGCAGACCTCGAGATGTTACAATTTTTTTTTGTAAGACTGTAGCAGAAATATACCAACCGCTTCACCTGAACAACTTTAACCTCGATAATAATATAGTATGTGGGGGTTTGCGGGAGGTGTATTGTTCAGATTCACATCATTCTAGTTTGAGCGATCGTCTCCCTGTTCTGGCAAAATTATTTTGGTGAATCCACACCAAAGGTGGGGATAGTCCCGGACTCGAGTTTCGCTCTTGTTAGGACTCATCAGCAGTGCATATCCAATGGCCGTGCCGGAATTTGAACCCCGGACATCTGACATGCGAGGCGAACGTGTGATCGGTATGACCGACACATCATCACTGATACGACGGCCCAATAACGAGGCTCAGTATTCGCACAATGGAACTGAATTTTTGAAGGTTATGATGTGTCCCTGATGGACTGAAGCAATCGGGCAATTGAGCTGAGAGTACGATTCCAAAACTTTAATCCCGATTTAGCCATCCTGGGGTCTCAGCGGTGCTGGGAAATTATCACACAAAACTTTTTAGTCAGAGGCATGATTGCTTTAGTGAACAATGAAACTGGTGAGCTAAAAAAATATGTAGATTAGGACGGTTTTTATGTCGAGAACATACGCAACAAAATGCAAGATTTGGGCTTAGAAGGTTTCACTCCACTTGTAAAGGTCTTGCAGCTGAGAGCATTGTGCGGACATTGGACACCCCCAATATCTGTTCTGGTTGTGATGATCGATTGGCCCGCTTATCAGGTCTCCCAAGTCAGGTAGCGCCACAGATGCAGCACCGCCATTGGATATGCACTGCTGATGAGTTCTAACGAGAGCGAAACTCGAGTTCAGTGTTTCCCCCTCCTTTAGTGTGGAGGATAATTGCGCCAGGACAGGAGGACGACTGTTCAAACAAGAGTGATGTGAAGTTGGACGTAATATAGTACTTTTAACACTAGTAACCATGACGACCCGCTTTAAGGTATATGTCTCGTCACGTATGTACGGTTGAATCCCCTGTTTTCACTGCGATCCGTAATACTTGAGGGATTATGTGAAAGTTGGAATACGCACAAATGTACCCGCCTCTCACCACTCTACCAATATTGGGAAAATTTGTCGTTGAACACCGGAATGAGACAGCCGATAGAAGCCAAAAGGGCACAGAGACTGGACAAATGAGAATGGCTGAACTTGGTTGATTGCTTCATCAGGATGTACAACATTCGGATCACGATTAAACGCATTCAAAGACTTTTAGATCCCTAATAATAGTGAATCTGGCCATATCTATGAAAAATTTCTCAACAGAGTTAGAAAGAGGGACTGGGCGATTCTGGTAATCACGCATGCTCTTATGAAAAGCGTCCCATTGTACACCATTTTGAATGTTGGCCACATTATCCAAGAAATTGTTCAGCTTTCCGTCGTTGTGAACAACCAGTTACAAACGATACGGGATGTGCCAGGGGTCCTGGAAATGTTACCAGTCATCCTTTGCTCTTAGTCAGCTAAAATGGTCTCTGATGCATAAATCCTACCAACCACCTATTGGAGGAGTTGTTTTCACTAAAGTGGAATGACAGGAACAGGTATCGCACTCTAGAGCTTGGTCAATGGTTCACTGGTTGTCCGTTTGGAAAGGCTGGCTAAACTCTGATTCCAAACTAGCAGTGGCAGAAACAGGGACAGTTTCGGATGACAGATGAGGTCACTCTGGGAATCCAGTGGCTACAATAATGCTTCCCTCCTGCTCTCGACGCTTCTTGTGCTGCCTTGCAGATTGAGGTCCGATGTAGAAAGATACTTCCTTGCTACCTCAAGGATATTTCCAGATCACTCAATTTACAGAGAATTCCAGTCCGGCGGCGGGAGTGGCCAGCAACCTGCTATTCAACCTGGTGTATCAGTTATTGGTCTAAAATGGAGTAAAATGGTTGCTTACCATTTCTCTTGCTTATGGACCACTTGAAGTCAGTGTACAATTAATGTGAACCTAAACTTGCATCGGATAGCCAATGAACTCGAATGGATAGACTTTCCCATATGACTCTTTCAATCTCAGCACCGTGATGTCAGTAACATACAGTGTAGATGAGTCACACCAAGGGCAAGGCATTCCTTACTTCCTGGACCATTTCACCCATTCCTGGACTCCAACTCCATTGAAATCGCTTCCGAGAAAAGAAGCATTTCTGACCTATAAGACATGTATTCGTAGTTCAGAACGCAGAGCAAACTATACCATGTTTTGTCATGCGCACTCACGTGGTTTTTTCAAACAAACGATCGTTTTGACAGGATTCTTAATCACAAAGGACAACATGGTCCAGCGGTGCTACTCTGATAAGTGACTTAAACGAAAACTGGATCATTAAACAGTTCACCGGATAACAAGATGAAACTATTGCCAATTGTTATATCTGCTGATTCGTCAATCTGTGGTATCTGCTACTGACCCGCTCCAGTGCCTAATGCCGGAGAAAAAAGACTCACAGAAGGGAACACAACCGGCATATTCCGAACCGACGAGTGCGAGAGCAAAAATTACAATGGCTCCACGCTATTTAAAGGAGACTTTCTGACATTGATCCAGGCTGTTTGATAGGCGCTAGTGAACACCCATCAATATCGATCGTGCATCTATGAAAAGCCTGAACGCTGATCACATTCGGTCGTGGTTCTGTAGCGTGCAAGAACACTCATCAGATTTTGCTGAATTGATTGAATGATTGACTGGCCTGGATGCTCGCCGGCTTTCCTGTTGAGTTTTCGGTGGAGCAGTAGGCTCCGGGCGTTCTGAGGTTGCTTCCAGGAATCTGACCTTCCTGATGCCAATGAACAGAGCAACACGGAGGTGAGATAAGATCATCTCCTTTCAGCTGATTTCATTTAATAATAAAGATAATGATGATACTAATAACAGCAATACTAACCATTCAGCAATGGCACTTTCTGTGCCCACTTGACACACCACCTGACGGGGGCATGGTAGCTGCAGTGTTGCCTAAGTCCAAACAGAAGCCGTCGAGATACCGGAGTTGGGTTCGAACCCGATAAGTAATTTGACCCATCTGAAGCCGGATTCCAGCGGTCTTATATTCTCTGAAACATCTTTGGGTCTACCTGCCAGAAGTTTGTCCAGCGCCGTTTCAATCTTTGACCGTTGGTCGATTTCTTTACCTTTGCTCAGATTACTGAAGATTACTTCAAGAGTTAGGAGTGACACGCTCACTTGGAATGAATAGTATTGCTTTTTAGTTTGTTATTAAGATTCCGGTTGAACAACTATAGTATTTGCTAGCGACTGACAAGTGAAATTATTTTCGTAGCCCTGTCGGCGATTCCCCAAGTTCACTTTTACAACCATCTGTTTTCATCTGTTCCCCCATCCTAATATGTTTTTCCTCCACAAAGTGACTGTGAACGCAAAAGGAATCTTTGTTTAGTATGTCAGCGAACACGATTGGATAGCTTCAAATAATGGATTGCACTGATGAGTACCGCGGCTACGTTTATAAAATAATAATTTGGAACGTCAGCCTCTCAGTTAGTTTTTTCCCAACCAACAGCGGATATAATATCGGTGTATCCTTCCACATATGTTCACGTGCCTGAATGGAACACTTTCGACAAGTCTAGTTAAACTAAGTCAGCCCTCTCGGTGATGACTACGCCGTAAAACTCATGACGCCATGTTTTTGTTATGAACATCTTGGTTTCTCTGGCGTCCTGAAATGGATTCTTCAAACCAAGTTCAGGCGAGAACAAGACTGTACTATTTGCACATATCGCTGTAACGTCAGTCCTTGCAATGTTTTTCATGCAGAGTAAGTAAACATGTCCAACAATCCCCGAATTTCTATCGGCATTTCGTTCTGTGAGTGAAGTCAATCTGTGCCAAACGTCCAGCGATAGGTGTTTCATCCTTATTAAAAACAGTGAACACAGAGGGGTTTTGAACCCGTGACCTTCCGGTCAGGTGGTAAAAACAACCTTTCTGCAGCGAGCAGTTGATCAGCGGGGTACGAAGGACGCAATATGCCGACTGAATGCGGTTCACACTGGTGTTCAGCTACTCATGGTCAAACGGCTGAATGTTCAGGCTACTAAATGGGAGGTCACGGGTTCGAGACTCCTTGAAGTTTCTCGAGTTGTGCGAGGGTGGTTATTCCCAACAAAGATGAAACAGCTCTGCAGTACTGATCGGTCTTTCGGTGTAGATCGATTTCAATTTTAGGACAAAGTTTGGACTGAAGATCGCCAAACTTTCTCAAACAATTAAGGATTTTTTTAAATTTATTGTATATGAAATCCAGCATTTAATCTAAAATTTTATTTTCTACTTCTGCTGTAAAACCACTATCAAGCATATCCAGAAACAAGAACAAAGTTGCCAATTCAAGTAGGGTGGAGTGTCACCAAAAAGGAAGCAACTGAGTTCCCGTTACACTTATAAACTGTAAAAACTGTCTCGCTGTTGCATTTCTGAGTCGCTGATTGACAGAATCAACTGAAACACATGCAACCTCAGTCATCCACGTTTCCCCACAAAGGCAGTTGTCCCCTATCTTCATTCATTTGCAAACTTACGACTGGAAGAAACACAGGTATTGATTTTTCAAAAGGAAGCCACAAGGTGGTTGTGCGTAATTCAAACGACAATATCGCTGGGTAAATCAAGCGCGAATATCGACTGCAAAGGATGACAAAATGAAACCGAACATTATTTTTCCCCTCATTCGCATTCAGTTAAATTATTGATTGTAAGACTCAAAAGACAACCGCATATCTGCGCAGTGACAGCCGTATCAAGATGCGACACACAGTGAAGCAAAGATGATTGATTACATTTGGGGTGCACCCATTCGATTTTCCTCAAAATGGCGGGCAAAGATTGAATTTCTTGTCTTCTGAATAAGACGCAGAAAAACGCGGTCATACAATTCATCAGTGTAGACCCAAAATATATCTTTATTTCGTGTATTATGAAAGATGGTTGGGATTTTTCATCTTCGGATTTGTTCTTAAAAAGTAATGCTAACTTCAGTTTATAATATAACGCAAATTTATTTCTGAAAATGATTCTTCGGCCTCATAGGAAGTTCGAATCCTACTTAGTGTTGTGTAATTTTAAAAAGACAGGAAAGGCCACGGAAGTTGTTGGACTAGATGGGAAACGGTGCCTATTTATCAACCGATTAGATTCGAGTCTGGGAGCTCGCACCACACGAAGACCGATGGTCCTATCAAAAGCTCCCTTTCAGTTAGAAGTGGATCAAAAACACTCAAAGCAAAAATATTGTATATTTTGTTGAGATATCTAATGCCTTCATTAGTACCCCTCAACTACGTTTTATTGCAGTCGAATTGCTTGACAAGGATGTCCAATGTATGTAGTCAACAAAGTCAGCTAACCGATTCAAGTTGAGTTACCCCTGATCATCTGAAGTAACTTTGATCAAAGTAAATTAACATCTGAAAAAACATTTGTCTTCAGAAAAACCTGGTTTTAAGGGGGGACTCATCTGAATTCCAGCTGAATCCCTCGTTTACGGGAACACTACTCATAAGTTTCGTGAAATCTCTATGGCACCCCCTAACTAGTTTCACCCTTTTTAGGGCATATCAACCTCATGTTCCATGTTAACACAAATTACACGATTTCCGTCGGAACAAAGCGTGAGTTGGACCGTTGTGACTATCAAATTCCCTTTATTCAATGACCCAAATTAGTGGCACCTGACAGTTGCCATTCCTGTCAGTCAGCGAGTCAACTTTGTAAGGTATGAAAACCTTGTCTGTGAGTCTTGAGGTAACGCGTGCAGAAGAACCCAGCGCTTGGAAAATGTAAGTCAATGTCGTGTTGGATATTGAGCTCCGAAGCCAGATATCTCGCAAACGGCAAGACACAACAAAGGTAGATCATACTGAGCTCTGTGTGAATCTATATGAACGCACCATACTGTGATATAAATCCAGGTAATGAGGCTGGGGAGTGGAAACAGACGGTGGTTTTGTTACTCCAAGCGAACTCGACAAATGAAGGTGGATTGCCGTCTGTCACTTGGACCAGAAACAGAAAATGCTAGGAATGTAATTGAACACACCTGTATGGCCAACATCACTTGGTCAGTACAATCAAGCAAACAACTGAGCCCCATGACGTGGGCTCTAACTGGACCGGTTGACCATTCTGCACACACAATGCCCTCACTATGGACAGCTTCCATCCATTCTAGTATCTGTACAAATTGGCACAAAAGGTCTCAGTACTATGGATGTCATTACTCTCTTCCCTAAAGAAACTGAGGTGCTCAGCCGCAACTCTTACCAACGGTGGACCAAGTCTGGTCAAGATGCGTTAAATTCTCAAGAAACTGAAGTGCTCAGTCGCAACTCTTACCAGCGATGGACAAAGTCTGTCCAAGATGCGTTAGATTCACCAGAATCCGTGTGCAACAAAGCCAAATCCGTGAAACGAAGAAGTGAGCTACCGCGCCCGTTCACTCCCGCACTCCGGTACACCTAGCAGAACTGTGGTATGGATGTGCTATCCACAAACTTGAGCATTGCTTGCCAGAACGTAGGTTTTGTGTAGGCTTTAATCCGTTTTCCTACTCAGTGACAGGCAAAAATGAGAGCCCCGAACAAGGCCCACAAGACATAATTCGGGCACTTGAACATCCTCCAGTAATTCAGTGAATCATGGAGACGAATCAACCTGAAGAAAGACTGGAAAAGGCACATGTGAACGAGAAAAAGACGTGGGTTCTCAAATTGGATGAGGCATCTAAGTTGATCGCATCAGGCTTATTCAAAAAATTACGCTGGTTGTTTTCTGATCGTTTTGGCTCATTTGGGCACGACACGGTCATTGCCATGTGCGTTCTTGATACGTACGTTCATGTGTACTTTTGCAGATAACTGAAGACACAGAGGATCTCTTAAGTCCACTTCCAAGTTAGCCAATCAGTCCGACTTATTGCAGTCCATTGTGACCTGGCAATCTTAGCTTCTGTCAGCCTTCTTTTAAGAAAACGGCGAGTCTGCGAACTGCGTTAAAAATCGATCTGTGGAACCTTACTCAAAGGATTTTAGTCTTTCATTCTCGTTATTGTCTGTTTGCTCATTCGTCGCGAAGACATCTCCGACAGTGAGTTGTTCTCATTCATGTACATCATTCATTAAAAAAAACTACAAAGTGCTGCAGTGATTGTGGATAACTGAACGTTTGTGCTTCGTATGAAGTATTTAGATTTGATCTAGCAGGCCCACAAGACCCTGTACGACATTTAATCTTAATTCAACAAAGATGGAACATATTTGTCTACAACTCCTCCTGAATATTACATCCGATCTCGAGGGAGTTGCGAGAAGTCTTGAGGTATTCGACTTAGATTCCTTTGTTGGAGACGTTCACGATAAACTTAAACTAAACTTAAATAAGATATATAAGGCAGAGGGATCTTTCTGATGAGAAGCAAGCAAAGATGGGATTGTCTACAACTCCTCCTGAATATTACATCCGATCTCGAGGGAGTTGCGAGAAGTCTTGAGGTATTCGACTTAGATTCCTTTGTTGGAGACGTTCACGATAAACTTAAACTAAACTTAAATAAGATATATAAGGCAGAGGGATCTTTCTGATGAGAAGCAAGCTACATTTCCTAGTTCTATCGGAAAAGAAGTTTGCCATTTATTTTCCGTTCGTTGTGGAACACACGAAACTTTAATTTGACTGATTTGATTTCACAACAGCTTTTAATGTGGCTGAAATTGCTGAATTCCACTCCCTGGTACGTATGGGAATCAATTCTACGACCGCAGAAACAAACTGCGATCGATGGTCAGATGGACTCATTGTTGGCACTAGACATCCATCTCCAAAACGCGGAATCCTCCCGCTTAATGTCGGTGTTATTTGATTGGCTGACGTTTATCGTCAGAAATTTCCAGATATTCCTTCAACTATTGTATCCAAAGCACCTGAAGTTCGTGGAGAAAACTCAGTGGTTCTTAATACACATAGTGATAAGCACAGTAGTAAGACAAGAATGTGAACAATCATCAGCCAGGAATAGCAATCAAGTCCTTGAAAAGTATACTTCTAGCTGTAAACTACATTCTTGCTGCCAAAACACGTTTCGGAGCTCCAAATTTGATGTTCCCAATGCGGTAAGCTGGGCCACATCTAGACGGTTTGTACAAGTAACAACCACGTTAATTTATGAATTCGGATCGTGCTATAGCAAATGTTATAAAACAGTTAGTTTGGACTCTCCTAGCTACCTAACAAAATGTCTTTCTCGTCTGCCTTGATTTTGGATACTGCCATTGGGGACTGGTAGTGTCGAGTCATTTCAGAGCAAAAAAATTCACGACAATTCACATCTACGGCTTGATTATCTATCCGTAGACTCTTCCCGTACGAACTCCCCTCCCACTACTTGGTCTCGACCTTATACTGTCAATCGACGTTTCATCTGACCTGATGATGAGAAGCCACCACGGATTTATGGCGACCATCATTGTGTGCTTATTTCGCGACTTCTCAACCAATCTCCGTAACATCTCAACCAAAAGACTTACCAAACCAGAGGTGACTTATTTCAAAAACTTTTCAAGATGAGCCTGAAAGATCTTTGTTTTCAACTTCCATCTGTTTTGACTACCCAAAATACTCCTTTTAGTTGTGTTCATAGAATCAGCAAATTACACATCTGTTGAGCTCAAGTAAACTACAGTTGTAAGGTTACTTTTTGTCGGGAATAAGGATTCCGGAGCTGAACTGAATGCTCATTCACCAGCGCAACCGACAAAAACGTCTGACGTGTGGTTTTGTGCTCAGAATTACCTCAAGACAAATGTAAAATCATTATGAGGCGAATAATGCGACCACACAAAAGTCACTGATCCTGGTTCTGAGACAAATAGTTTGACAGACATGATACTGACATGCCACACGTGGGGACCAACCTGATAGTCACATCAGGCGAAGTAACAACCATTCATTGTCATGGGTTTGGATACTAAACTGGGTTTCGGACATAAATGCGACTTTTCACTGAAATTACGATTCAGTTACTATCTTCCCTATGGATATAATTCGTCGGGGTTACAAAATAGTTAACCTGTCTGAGACAACGAGGGTTGCTTAGTAACTAAGATCTCGGAAAGTTTGGTTGAGGTGTAGCGCATAAGTTTAGATTAATCAGTAGAACTTTCGATGCTCGTTGCTTATCTAACCGAGTAGTTCAACAATTCTTTGAGTTATTTGCTGGCCGTATCGATCTCAAAACAGCTGTCACTCCAATTCAAGCATTTACTAACTGTTTTTTGCCTGTCATCACCACACCACTGACTACAATGTAGAAAGCCCCTCATAAGTGTCTGAAACACCCCAATTCCTACCTTTCAATTTTATCGACGTTAGATGCGAAATAATCAGGAACTATGAAGCATGCTTCCCCCATCTGAGAAAGACGCAAACGGAAACAAATTTGGTGGAGAAGACCACTTGTCGATCGGGGTCTTTCCAAAGAAACAAACCTTCAGAACCTCACGAAGAGGTACTCCTCATGGCTCGATGATTTCTGAGTGATATTTTTATCAGTTCCCGGAGACCTGACAATCTCTGACCAAGTTAAAACAGTCGGCGTTGTAATTAAGTTATGATCACATTGAATTTTCGGTTTCACCAACGGTGTCCGGATTCACACACACACACACACACACACACATTCGTGGTTCCAGGCTTCGTAATCCCTTGGTAGTCACAATATCACAGTATAGCGGTGTACACTTTTTGACTTAACTTGGCCGGCGCACTGCCCTGAGACGCAGAATTTTTCTGGGTAATTCACGACAGAGTTTGAGGGTAACCAAATAGGAAGAGGCATTCAAGCTAGCTAATCTTTAATAGCTTCTGGTGATTTTTTCGCGTTGTAAAGGAAGTGTCGTTGCAGGAAGTGCCGTGATAAAGAAGGAGTTGCAATTTTTTTGCAGGATAGGTATTTTGTTCATAGTCACAACACTCTCGTTTGAATGGTCGTCCTCCTGTTCTGGGGTAATTATTCCGGTGAGTCCACACCAAAGGGAAGCACTGGACTCGAGTTTCGCTCTTATGAGAGCTCATCAGCAGAGCATATCCAATGACCGTGCCGGGATTTGAACCCCGGACATCTGACATGTGACGCGAGCGTGCAATCACTACTCCACCAACACACGTTGGATGCATCTGAATTTGCACCTCTGAACGGGCAAACGTGTTCACAGTTGTGCGATGTGATTGGTGTGCCCGACTCATCGAACGACGATCCAGTAACTGTCAGATGTCCGGGGTTCAAATCTCGGCGCGGCCATTGGATATGCACTGCTGATGAGCTCTAATAAGAGCGAAACTCGAGTCCAGTGCTTCCCTTTGGTGTGGACTCACCGGAATAATTACGCCAGAACAGGAACANACGGCTGTTCAAACGAGAGTGGTGTGGCTCTGAACAAAATACCTATCCTGCAAAAAAAAAATTGCAACTCCTTCATGACGACAGTTCCTGCAAGATAAACTAACTGTTCTGTAGTATCTTCCTTCCAACGCGGAAAAAACACCAAAAGCTATTAAAGATTAGCTAGATTGAATAATTTTCTCTGTTTAGTTACCCTCGAACTCTATCCTGAATTGCCTACTGTCTGTGAGGATTTCAGGTTCATTTTCACTGAGGACACAACATCAAATTTAGTTAACCCTAGAACGTCAATATATGCAAGCTCGGAGATAAAACGTCAGGTGTGAGCGAGACCTATAATTTCAATAGCGAAAGTGACAAACTACCTAATACATTCCCAAACAACGTGCAAGCTGGCTTCCCGGAAGTCTCGGTTGAGTAGTTCTTGGCCTGTTGTTGACTGTAAGTTCCATCTGCACATTGTGAAAGGTAGTTGTTCCTTTCTCCCTCACTGTTTAACCAACCCCGGTAAAAAAATGTTCAAAATAATGACAAGAAAATCGTTCAAGGAGCCACATCAAACCGAATTCGCTAAGGTTAGTCCTCAATTCTGCACGTGACCAAAGTTACTAGAGATGGCTAGTTTTATATTTCCATGGCCGAATCGTTCTTCAAATCTGTTCACCAGGCTTCACACACAAGTTTAAATGCAACGTCCATGTAAGCTCACTTACTGTACATGTTGTCTTCATTTGAGGCAGAATTTAATTTAAAAAAACAGAGTTATTCCAATATACATCGATACATGTTTAGGTTCATATTGGTATAACGGCACATATGTACTGTATCGCAATCTCCGCAACCAAGCTCCATTTTATCTGTTGCAGCGAGAATATACTAGCTTCTTTTTCAAAAAAACATCCTGATTAAACAAGCTCATTGACTGTCGCAGCAAAACATTTGACTAATGATTTGATGAAGGGACATAATATGGAAATAACTTTGCGCTATGACTACTTGAATCGAGCCCTGGAACGCTTGGAAAACACGGAAACATCCGAAAATAGACTGTGCCGGATGAGACATGAGTGAGGATGAGGAATGAATTTGCTATGTGCCGCTCTGTACTACTGACTTGCGTTTTAAGTGACAAGCGCCTCTTCTTCTGATAGGTAAATAAACAGGACCATTCATCCGTGTGAAATGGGGACTTGAAGGAATCGTGGTGATTCGATTATGTAATACCCTGTTTTTTTATCCTGGCAGTCTCTTCAATCAAAACTTTTGCTTAGAGTTTCTTGAGGCTGGGACGCGTTTGTACGTTATTTTGGGGGATAACTTTCTGCAGTTTAAGATATAGGATATTGTAAACCCTTAGTACAGATTCATGCTGTCTGCCTTTTACATATTTTTCCAGACTTTTCCCACAACTCTAATCTTGAAAGTTTTTGACCTCACTCAATGTGAGTTCATTGAATGCAAAATGTGCCCAGTTATTTACGGAGATCGCCTTGAATCACTGCCGGTGAGATTTCAAACAAGTGATCTGCAAACGTTCAAATCGCGACTTCTGGGACATCAATTGTAGTTTTGTCAGCTATTCAACCTGCTTGTCACATAGGAGACCAATTTTAGATGGTTCCTTCAGTTCACTCCACTATTAAATTCCTAGAATGCAGTCTCTTGGGAAAATGAAATCGTTTTTCGTCTTTCAAGACGATCTTCCTGGAGAAGTACACGTTCAAGTCCCACTGATGTTTTACAAAAGAACGGAAGATGAACCGTCATTTGACAGTTTCACCTGACTTTTACTCACAATCTTGCTTAAGTGATTTCGGTCAGTGAGAAGGTTTCAGTAGATCATCCAGGCAAGTACCAGGTTCATTTTTAGCCTCTGATTTGCTTCGCTTCCAAGCCTGACGGCGTGATCGATATATTAAACGGACAGCGACAGTTTTACCTGACTTTTACCCACAATCTTGCCAACTGCTAAAGTGATTTTGGTCAGTGAGGTTTCAGTAGATCATCTGGTCAAGTGCACGGTTCATTTTCAGCCTCTGAGTTGCTTCGCCTCCAAGCCCGACGGCGTGATCGATATATTAAACGGACAGGGAGAGGCCGGCCGGAACGGATATGAGCGATGCACAAATGACCACTGCCCTCACTCCAAATAATGAAAGTGAAACAGAGTCTGGAAGCCTCGGCCATGTCACTTAACATATTATCTGTCCAAAAACCAGTGCGAAATTGGTCTGCGTTGAGAAAAGATGTCCTGGCTAGAATCACCATACCACTAGTGTACAATTTCCATCTGTCTATGATGGGAAAGGCTTTTGGTGGCAGTCCCACGACTGCTTCTTTAGTTCAAGGGCCATAAAAGCCTCAAAACAGGATTCTGTTTACCGTTTGTGACTCACCCGTGTCATTTTTGTTGAACAGCCTCACACCTTGGAGCAAAGTTCATGCGCAAGTCACTCCTGTTTTCATGGAGATTTCATGAGGGGCTAAAGTGATAACCCAGCGAACCTATGGTATGGTTGGACATGGATAAAATAAACAGGGAGGACTAACATAAGGCTTAATGGGGACATCCTCGATAGCATGCGCAAGTGGCGAGGGGGAAGAATCCCAGTGTAAAAGGATCATTGGGTTCACAAAATGACACGGGTTTGCAAGGTTAAGTCCCGTTGACCAACGGGCCAATAAAAAAGGTTTCATACAAACGCCCAGACTTCTTTCCGCTTCAGTTCTTGTTGTGTTTTGGTGGCTTTTGGATCTTAGCGGTTGCCCATTGACCTAGACATTCTCATTTATGCTTTGCATTCTATTTGTAGAATAGGTGTGCGCGTAAAATGGATGCGTTACGCTGAACAGGGATAACTAAAACTTTATGGGACGTTTCAACCTATCGTCTAAAGCTAGAAAACGTGAGCATCCCATGAGTATCTCAGCCCTCTGGTGGGCACCGTTGAAACACAGGCAACGTGATCGTAACACAACCGGGTACAAGCTGCAACCATATGTTGCAGTATCTTATCCCACTGCCGGTGCATGCTTTCACTGAAAACTCAACATTTTCACCGGGGTCACGCAGTATGGTAAACGTCACCAATAACAAACACATTTAGGTAGTTGGTGGGTATAAAGGTGTTAAATGCCTCTAAATAGACAACACCTCAGCAGACACCGAGATCGGTTCCAGGGATTCTTGCCCTCTCTAATACTTCCAGAAATTTCCCTCGGAGGGACGCCGCCCGGTTGAAAAATGACATGGCTTTCCAAAGCCCTTAATACCATTCAGCGCCAAAGGAATTAAGGTCCGAGGTAGTCTGGAGGCAAATGAGAGAAGATACCAAATTACTCTCTCAGTGGAACTGATGTTTAAAGACGGCAATGCCGGGTCAGCCGGACCACAGAACTTAACATAGGTGTCGCAATGTTTGAAGTCAAATTATTCTGTAATGCTGATCCGCCTCAATCCAACTCTTACAAGAGGCATTTATAACATTTTGTTCTATTCAATTACCTGGTTGATTTATATATGGTGATGGGTAGGAACCACAAGCAAGGTCCTTCAGGTTGACATTTTGGTAAAATCAAGCATCCGGCTTCAGTTCCATTGTACTGTTGCAACTTCACTCCCAAATAAATTGATTTGTACACTCCAATTCGGGGTGGGAAAAGGGTCACTGCATCCCATCGTTCTGATCGTTTTTGGTATATGTTCCTCGACGTCCATGTTTTTTAATGCTGTGGGCAAAAGACTGCCGACGGTGCCACGGGTGGATTCAGCGTCTTTAATCTTTAATCTAGTCCAACTGGTCGCTATATTTTAGTGGAACGTATAACGTTAAAGCAAGTAAATTAATCCAGGAATTGAATATTTGGTGGTAAGAGGGTATACGGCTGTGCAATACGGTTCCTACTTGAGTTTGGCTAAATTGCATGGAGACTGTTTCCCTCTAGGGCGAAAGAACTTACGATTATTCCGCATACCCGTGGACCGACGTAAGATCTAGTTGAGTAGAATGCAGAAGCGGTCACTCCAAGCTCTTCAAGCTCTCTGCAGGTGTGGGAAATGTCCACCACTGGCTTGAAAACGAACTGCAGGAGGTTCGAAAACGGTTGCGGAGAGTCACTAAGAATGACCGATTACCAGATCTCCAGTAAAACTTTTCTACCTCTTTTGTACCAAAAGTTGTAGTGTAGACCAATTCGGACCAGACAGGTATTATGTTGACGGAAGGCATTGCGGGCAGTTGATTCATCAGGGCTCGGGAGCATACTGTTCAAGAAGTTTGCAAAATTGTACTGAGGGGATCGATAAATGCCTACGATGGACTAAATCTGCGCACTGAACGATTTTCGCTAAGTGCGGACTGGGCGCAGAAATTCATGTACTGAGTTCGGAAGATTGCTGGACCCTGGTGCGGAATCGTCTGCACCATTTTCACTCTGAGGTAAGGATTGAGATCAGCAACTTATTTCAACCCCATGGTGGGTCTGCACCTGGGTGCAGGAATACGCGGACTGAGTGCGAAAATCTCCCTATGCGGAAATTTGTGCACTGGTGCCAGCTGACGAATTTACAACCTTCCCCTCAGTAGCGATAACAGTCTCGGTGGTGGATGCTTTCTATACCTACAGATCTTGTTCGTTAAATCAGATGTTATGGACGCAAGACTGGAATTAACGCTGCTTAACGCTGACGGGATCTCAAAAGAACTAAGAATACTAAACCCGGAAGATGTGGCGCAACAATCAAGTTATATCCATGCAACGCAGTTAAAACTCGACTGTATCTGCATGCACGTCTATCTATCGAGCTTATGTGTCTCTTCCCCCTCTCTCCCCCTATTTCAGGTACCATAATCGAACCACCAGGAGCCCCGGACAAGAAACAGTAGCCGCTTGTACACCCCCTACTGACCTTGACCTAGCTTTTTTGTAATCCCGACTTCCGGTTTCGGTTTCGGTTGAATACGCGTGTGTCGTTACCACACTTTGGTGTTCTCTTCTATCCCGCCCGACGTGTGCGCATGTGCGCTGTGTATACCGTATGAACTCATTAATACCAGTCCGTATATCTGCACATTTCAGAACTGACGTGTACTGTCGCTACATCCTCTCGAACGTCGAATACCGTCCCACGCTACAACCAAACGAATTACCAAAAATGGCGCTCAGTATTCACACAATGGAATGAAATTTTCGAAGGTTATGACGTGTCCCTGGTGAACTAAAGTAATCAGGCAATTGAGTTGAGTGTACCAGTCCGAATTTGTAAGCCCCATTTAGGCATCGCGGTGTCTCAACGATGCTGGGATTTTATTCCACCAGTCTTTTCCACCAGAGGTACAATTGTTTTAGTGGACGATGAAATTTGATGAGCTGCAAAACCTTGAATGTAGATCAGAATGGTTTTGGGTCTGAGCACATACGCAAAAGAATGCAACATTTTGGCGCAAAAAGTTTTACTCCACTCGGCTAATGGGCTCCAGTTTTAAAAAACAACTCCGTACAAATAGCTGACTAGCTCAACCAGCCTCCAGTACAGAGTCTAAATGCATCTTTCTAAGAAAATAAGACATTTTATTGCCATCATGCCAAGTACTATCACCACAGGACCCGGCAGTGTCCAGCTACAACTAAACCACCCACTGCCCCAGCAAAATGGCGGTGCAATCAAGTTCGGGTCTCCCCAATTTATGGAATGGCCTCATTCCATGTTGAGCAGTTTGACTTCCACAAATCTGTCACATATCAGAAATTCATTGTTCTGTTATATTTACCTAAAAAGCAGTCAACCGTATATATATATATATCAGCTTTAACTGCGTACCTCAAAGAGAAATTCGAGAATGCTGAAGACAAAACCAGTCAGATGATCTCCCAATTTATTCAGGATAATGCAGCACTGACTCTTGGACAAACGGTGCCAATACAGCTATATTTTACTGCGACCTCCTCGCGAACAGTCACAAGGATAGATGGCAGCAGCGCTACACAGAAGCCTCCACAGCCAATTGCTTTGTCAGAATTTGCTCGAAAGATATGCCTTTCTTTGCTGCTAGTGGACCTCCGGAGCTGAGAGGCACTATGCCCCACACTTTGTCTCCCAAAGCAGCTACCAGTAGACCAAGAGACACAACCCTCCGATCGTGTTAAAATTGAAAAGACACTTGCTTCACCGATTAGAGAACTCAAATCTTATGCGGGCAGAAGTTTTGCAGACGGCAGATAGCTTGAGTGTATTCCAGCGGGGCCGTTTCGTGTGGTGCTTTAGCGCGTTGTTGTGGCTTGATCTTGACATAACTACAACCCATCTCCCCGATATCTTACTAGCTAGTAAGGGGGGATCACGCCCTAAATCAGGATAGAAGTAAACAGGAGATCCGTTCCCATCTTTAGCAAAATAATCCTAATTGATCAGCCAGCACAAGCACGATAAGCGAAGCCTCATCCGAGATCTCAGTCAGATAAAATGAACGATTACTCGTGCCTCCGAACATCGGCCCAATATAATGACAGCGGGCCACGAAGCCGTGGTTTGGCCTATCGTTCAAGAACTTGGTAAGCGCGGTGCTATAGGGGTGGTGTAGACTCAAAAAGCCAGTGCTCTTACAATACAGTCTTTCCTCAATGGAATCTGCTTCGGTAGTTGTATGAAATTACTTCGTGCAGACTATCCGATGGCGCCCTGAGATCACCACTGCCACCCACCAGTGAGCAACTCACTTCATGACATCAAAAGCAAGCATCTACTGGCTCAGCAACAGAGAGCCAGCTGATCTCAGTCGCACAAGAGTTCCCACCTCCCAATGCCCGACCGCCCAGCACACCACAGGTTACAAAACTGACACCGTGCTAGTGAATCGCCCGGGACCCCAGTAGTTTCTGACGAAACCTGCCGACATTCAGATACCCCTGGCACAAGTGTGCCTGTTGCCCACTCTTTATCGTAAACAACCTAAAGCGGTGAAGTTACTTCACACTAAAGCAATAAACTGCAGCAACAACCTCGTTTAAGGAACGCTATTTTGTGACCTATTCCTAGCTTACGAAAAAACCACTCAGCTGCTAGCTTTCTCCATCCTCCACGCAGCCCAATAACTAACTACTCCAAGTTGACAGAGACACTCTGAGTTGTCTTACCAATGAAGCATTCATAACTTGGATAACAAACGATTTCAACGTCTCTCTCTCAACAGCTAATCACCTGGTAAACACTTTTTTGAGAAACGCTTCCACTCCTCATTCAGCCAGCGATTCCGATTAGCCACCGGGGTATCTCAAATGGCAATCGCGGTCTCACCACGCTCTCTCTGGCGGATCTCATCTAAAGCAAGGAATTATCACTTTCATGTTACTTTACTTTCACCTTCGCCGGGCATCCCTTGGATGCGCTCAACACATCCTGGTATACTTCTTCTTAATTACCAGGCTGTGCTTACCAGGACAACGGCTGGATTACAAGCCCGTTAGAACTTAGTTTGGATAACCCTTGTGGTTTTGTAAGGAATGGCATCCCTTGCTTGACGTCCCCATTGTAACTACAGAATGGACGGATGCATCAAAGAAGTGCGCGGGCGTAAGTGACGCGGAGACATGATAAAAGGCTCTAGCAACCGCTTATCTGATGAAAAAACCCTTGGTTGCTACTACAGCTGCAATCAGATTGAGGCCGCCCGAACTACAACTGCATGACTGCACGCACCAGCTGGCTGGCCGCCTCTAACTTTGTGTAGGTATGACAGCACGTTCGTCTCAAGACTAATCCAAAATTTGATTTAAAATCTCTCAGTTAAAACTACAGAATGTGAGGTTGGTAGCATTTGGACAATCGCCGGAAAGCTGCGAAATCAAATGAAGCTTAGGCCAGTAGTGCCTGTCGCCTGGACGGTTACACAGATCTGCATATCCGGAGCCTGGATCGAAGCAGTGACCTCAAACTTTTGAAGCAACCCATTAATGACATCTCACTTGAACAACTACAGGATTCAATCGCACTTCCATGGGAAGGACATCTTGACCAACTAATGGTAACTAATATCCCATCTGAAATTTGACGCATTGGAATGTACTCAGCACAAAGGTTAATCCACTCGCGAGAGGCCCCACCGGTGGCGGTCGCATTTTACCCCGCTCTGACAAGCATTTTCGGACGGCGACTGCCAACAAAACGTCAGTTTGAGTCCCGTGATCATGCATCGCTTTCCAAAGACGGCAGGAAAATATCACCAGTTTCGTGGAAGTGGGAAACCGATGTAAGATACCATGGATACCATCCACGGTAAACACTTAGTCCAGTGATGCAGCGCCCAGCCAACACGCGGAGCAAGTCAGATCCCAGGTAGATGTGCTCCGCACGAATAAACGCGTCCCTTAATTGCAGCTGCCAAAGTTTCCATGACACATACAACAATAACCTATACCCTTGGGTCTATGGTGCATCCAAAGCCGTCTCATGCGGAAACGAAGTCTTCTTATTAGAGTTCGAAGTTTTCACCTTAGTTTTTCAACAGAGTTTGGAACATCTTTTACATCAGAGGTTGTTTTAATGTACAAATTCCCAAGGTCTGTGCGTTCCCAAGGTTTGTGTTCGTTCAGTGGCTACTGTTTGCATGAGGAGGAAATAGTCAGCTTCTCGGCCTAGACTTACCTCACCACCTAAATGAAGCCTCGGCTGGAAAAGCCAGGACTTCAGGAAATGAAAATAACTTCGCTGTCAATGCTTATCCTCTTGGGAGCACCTACACCCTGGATTTTATTCACGTTAGGCTTTCGAAGGTACTGAGATAAGGGAACTAAAAGCAGTTTACAGTTAAAAATAGCTACTGCTGGACTGTGCTTTGTGCGTATTTGAATGCTTTGGCGGAATGTTCATTTTATCCAGCACGGAATTTCGGTTCGACAGCAGTTTTGGGCTGTCCAAGTGCCAAAATAAAAAATAACTTACGTGGACTAAAGATCTAGACCAGCTTGGCGCAAGGTCTCGTCTGGTGGATTGGGACGATATCCAATCTGAGAAGTTGCAATTCCAAACCGGCGGGTCACATACCGTCAGGCATGATCATAATGGTACATTTGGCATAAAGGCAACACTGGCACCAGTTGTGAATGCAGTAGGAGCAGTAACAAAATATAATAGGCATCATCCAACACGCGCCGGAACATACCAAATTAAAGCGAAATCGGCCAGTAACAATTCGAGGATGGTGGACAGTAACGAGGCAGAGGGAAGGCTAGACAATGGTGTTCCGTCTACCACGTGGAAACTGCAAATTACAGAAAACAGGACTGAAAATCTGGAGGACCAGGAGTGACCCGGCCAGCAAACGTGGACTGAAACTGTAAACCCGTCTTAAGGTTTCATGGCTTTGGACATTTGTGTTAACAGCCAGGGTCACGGAAAGTGTAAGTGGGTTTGATGAGGTGAAGGAATTTGCAAATTGGGATAAATGACAGCTAGCAGTACAAAATCATGGGGAATAGTAGAACAGGATGGACTCATTGGTGTCACCGAAAGTAACCCTGCGGCCGGATGAAAACATTTTTAGTGGGCGGTATGGGCTCAGCTAGCTAAACACGAAATTGGCATAATACATAGTTAACAATGCGGTATCTATCCAGCTTCCAGGGTGCATAAGTAGAAAAAGACAGTTTCTGGTTGAGCATGGATGTATGGGAGTCTTACATTGCGTACACAGATGAACATTAGTGCATGTTGGAACTTTCACCAGCGCAAAAGTGATGCGATGCCCCACGCCTCTCCCTTCACGGAGACCAAGTTGACTTCAATTCTAGGTTCCATTCGTAACACCAGGTTGCAGATGTCCAATAGGTGCTGAAATCGATAGGCTAAAACTAACCAAGCTTGCAGTCTTTTCGCTCTCATTTCAATGTGCGACAGCCTGAATGGTAAAAGAGCACCGGAGGGTTCTATGGATAACACCTCATACCAGGACTCGGGTTTGGGCGACATACCGAGATCCGGCACTCCTTCCAGAATGGTCTGGGCTGTGATGTGCTGCAAAACTCTAAAACATCAGACCCTTCTGTGGGCTGCCAATCAAGTTTCCGCAGGGTTTATCAGCAAGGTTCGTCGATGGATTGGTGCCTGAGGATAACTCTCCTTAACCTTGACAATTGTGATTAGAATTGCATGGAAGAAGATATCGTCACGGCGACTGTTGCTGTCGAACTGGAAGTCCGTGATGTGATGTTAGAGACCATAGTTCAACTGTACGTGATTTTTGACATGGTCAGCCATGTCACAAAAATGACTGCGTACTATGGAAGGTCATGAAATACCACTGTAGTAGATAACGCCAGCAAATACCAGTTCAAAGCAGTTAAATCAACTGAGTAGAAGTGGGCGAGATGATACAACTTACGGTTCGTTGGTACAGTTACTTATTATAACCACAATAAATCCAAGTCGAGCTCCTTCCTGGAATCTTCCTTGACATATTCCTAGATGCTTTCTATCCCGTCGTAGTCTGCACGTTAGATCACCGCTCGTTAATTCACTGACAGCGTAACTCGACACAGTAAGAAGGGAACACGCCTTTCACGAAGTACAGAATTTGTATTGTCTGTATGCATTCATACTTCTTTGCCTTCACTTAAACAAAAGTTATTCGGTATGAAGAGAAGAGGAATAAGCTGAGATTTAGTGAGCGATAGAAAGTGGTACAATTTGAGTAATGATAAGTTCCAAAGAAAGTACTAATGTACAATGGTCAGAAGGATCACCATACCACCAAACCAGCTGGCAAGCAACCTGTGCATCAGTAGGACGTGGGCAAAGCTTTCAACGACGGAGTTCTTTATCCGTTGTCAGCGACTGTCTTCTATTTGGTGCCCAAATCGTTGGTTTCACCAAACTTAGCTACCGTTCTTAGCAGTTTCACAGTTGACGTTCAGGTATGAGTCGTATAAAGGCTCTCGCTTGTATTCATGTCCATTGGTGTCGTATGGATGAGCACAGGGAACAGTTAAAGATGAGAACGTGTGAGCGATATATATCTAGTTTTGATACTAAACGCTAAGAGATTAGTAAGTGCCAAGTGTAACTATGTGCCAATTGGATCTCCTCTAATGCTGAAAACTGGGATTCCCTAGGTTCCTTTTCCCAATTGCACTGCATTCTAGAGCCAGGTGATGTGTTTTAACGATGCAGGCAGGTACGGACTGCATGTTGAGGTCGTTCTTGCGGCCGTAGCTTACTCGTTGACGCATCCCTCCTCAATATAACAGCTTTATTAAGTGTTGTCTGTTAGTACCGCATGATAAGCAAAAGCGCCCAGGAGTGGGGCAGGATATTGTTGTGTCTTGAGTTCAACGGTGTACACCGGCAGAGTTTTACCAATCCATACTGATCCAAACTCAGCACCCTGTATTGAAGTGAAAGGCTTCCTTAATAAAGCTTGCCCACCGTAGAGCTAGCACAAGGAATGAGGATCGTTAGTTGCACGCAACACATTGACAGCTTATTCCAGTTTGAGAGTTCGTAATGAAAAAGATGACGGTGGTTTATTTGTAACTACAGAGGACATTTCACAAGCAACATTCCCTAATTTGCCGCGGTGAGGGTCGGTTTACTTCGGACTGTATTTTATTCCTGCTTTTGAATCTAGAAATAAAGTGAATGAAGTAGGCTATGCAAATGATGTGTCAGGATGCATTGCTCTGAGGTGATGGGGAACCCACGACATCCCTCGGTCGGAGTTTGTTAGAGGTTCATCTCCCCGGGTTTTGAGGGTGAAATGCCACAAGCGTGCTGTAAATGGCTTGATCATTTCTCTTCTGACCCCGTGACACTGTTGTACCACGAAGATCGGTGCCGGAGCCAACACAACCCACAGAATTATAGAGGTACGCTAGGTTTGCCACCTTGCCAACGTCATCAGAAAACGTCTGGCGAAGGCTGTCGGAGAGGGCCGTGGCCACGCTCAGTAACGTTCAACGTATCGCTAAAACGCCATTGTGGTCATTAAAAGCTTTACTTTGCATGCCACTTATGTCGTTTATTGTGCACCATGGTCTCTCGTGACTCCAGTTCTCCAAGTTGTGTCCCAGCCCTCTTTTGCTCATTTTTCTGCTTCCCATATCAAGCATACAAGCCCTGCATCGCTGTTAGTTTCCTTCAACACGATAGGTTCCTTTAATGGTCACTTAATTATTTAAGTAAACGATAATTTTCAGAAAGTTCCCATGGTGTTTTAGCAGTCATTTGTTTTTTCCGCTTTACCAGCCTCCAAACAGACCTTTTTCTAGCCGTATTTAATGCGAATGGTCTAGCTTACTCAGAAACAGCCAAAACCACGTAACTTTCAAGTATATTCTGCACTGGGTCTACCAAGCTCGATCCATTTTCAGGTCGCCTGACGGAGATGCTACTATCCCCTTCCACACACTACTGTTATGGATTACGCTTTTTTCCATTTACATCCATAAACGCGAAGCCTACGTGCTGTAGCGTATTCAATATCATGCGTTTAGTCTGGTCAGGTCCCGAGTGCCGGTTAGAATGCAGGACTAGATTGTGAAGCACTCTTCAAGTTATCTCCGATGGTGATGCCAGTAGAGCGCGCAAAATTTGGCCTTACACCAGCAAAGCGTTTCTTCTAACTTTTTGAAGGCAAGATACATTCAGCTCTGAGATGGCGTGACTTAGTGAAGAGTGCAACAGTATGGTACTAGACACGCGACTAGGAAAAGTCACGTCTAGGAGATCCCTTTTGACATACTTATAGTCATCACTGTCCAATTATGCACCATCACTTCTCCAGAGGTGGACAAAATCACTGGCGGTACAACGTGCCATGAAAGGGTTAAGCCGAACAGTAGACACGTGACAACATCTACAGTGGTTATTAGCTGTTAGGTGTGCAGCTCTGAGTAAGGAAACACTACATCAAACGAACAAATAAAAAGCAAATCTTTGTGTCGAAAGTCTATGTTTTTTTAAAAAATTGTGATCACAACAGTTGACAGTAAGCTTAGTTGAGCACTAATTGAGATTTAATTCTTCTAGTAAATTTGGGCTACCTAGTTCTTTGAGGTATCTGTCAACAATGAATCCAATCCCTCGCAGGCACAATGTGCTCGCAACTTCCCAGGCTCTTTGGCGTTGGGTACACAGAATGGACGCACAAAAAGCCCTACGTGATCCAGAGCAAAGTATACTTTGCCTTGTTATCATACCACTCACAAGGTTCTGTCTCAACTTTTGACTCCGTAAAAATCAAGCCGACTGTCATTTAGGTAGGGTAAATGGTGACGAAACTAAGGCGACATGTATCCGTATTGATGAAGTCTATACTGTAAAGCACAACATCCCGGGTCCCACGAGGAAGCAGCCTCCTGCCGAGCCTATTTTATAGGTACTGATTCCGCACGCATCACACGTGCATAATCTAGTCAATCGTTTAAACTACATCCGCCAACATGCCTGCCCTCAGGCAAGTATTATGGGTGGCGTCTGACAACATGGACGCCATTACGACGAATAGCTACCGTATTTCTCACTTTCTCCAGCAAAGCACAGCGAAGGTTAGTGGGAAACTGCAGCAACAACGCCCAAAATTTTTCGAACCAATTTCATCCGCTACCGCCAATTTGAATCCTGTCCACTGCCAGTTTTATGCCACTCCGAAAAACGACAAGCGGCTCGGCAGGCGCAACCTGAGCATGCGTTACTCATGCCCCAGCAAACGGCACAAAAAGTGAAAAAAATCCAAATTTTCAAAAAAAACGGTCAAAACCTTGGCAAGTCAATGGTCTTTGCAGATAACGGTACCCCAATACCTACCTGTGATGGAAATTCAGTAGCGGGTAATTTTAGCTTCAGTCTTGGAATGAACCGTTTGGCGTCGGAAGCGATCGGTTCATCCTCTTATGAGAAGTTTTGAGTCCCAGACTGATCAGTTGTTTGTCGTTTTTGGCAGCGTTACTTCAGGTGTGATTGGCTGTACTTAAAAAATGTCGACAAGAATGCTCAGTTGTAGGCTACTGTGCTTCGCTGGTTGTTCCGAAAGATGGCGGGGACGGAGTTGTTTGCGTAGCATCGGGGCGTCTTGGCCGACAGAAACTATATACATTGTGCTCCCGCATTTTCGTATAAGGTAGACTTGGATCTAGCATTCGTGCGCTGGCCAATAGTTTCTAAAATATTTGAACACCCATATCGAACCGGGTTGTTATGCATTTACCGATAGCCAAGAACGAATTGTCAGTGTGGGAGAAATAGACCGGTTAGTGGTCCGTAATATTTCCTCCAGGAGTGCTTCAGCTGGTGACTTCCGGTTTTTACGAAGTATCGTCGGGATCGGTCACATTGATCAAAAAAACTCTGGAGAACTTCGATGGATATCTCCTTTCTACGGGGTTTTAGCAGCGTCTGCCTTAACGGATCAACAAAACTTTCGGTCATAAGGGTTGACTGCGGGTGGGACGGTAATTGAGGAGCCGACTTGACGGCATTTCTTCTAAAGACCTCCCGGAAGCAACTGGACATAGATCATGATCCATTATCCAACAGTGTCTCCTGCAAACCATGCTGGCTGAAGATTTGAGACACAGCAAGCAGGATGTTAGCAATCGTTCGCCGAACCACAAGCACTCAGAAGAAGCGTCAACCAAGATGAAGTAGGTTATACTATCGCCAGAGCCACCGTTATCAATATGCACCAGTGACCAATGTTGTTCAGGTCATAGCCAAGCAGCAGGCGTAAAGAATTTCCTTCAAAGTGTTGACATTGCGAGCAGACTTTAACGTAGTCTGAGATGTCATGATAGTGTGTTGCCGGTAAACGAAACTACGGTTTACTCAACGGTGCTCAAAATGGAACCGTTTCAGGAACCAAAGGCGTACCAAACGCGGCACTACAAAACGTTCTCAAATGCTGAGGCAGTTGCCAAAGAAAGACATGGAATCCCGACGATGAGAAAAGGTTGAAAATTGTCGTTCAAGAACTTTGCCGGCTAGTGCATCCTGGAGAAATAGGTAGCCTGTTGCAGTGTTGGGTCAGCCGAAGTCGTAAGCCGGTTGTTCCGCATATTCACCGGTAAGACCTGGGCTGTTAGAAAAGGCTGCTGGTTGACGTGGTCATCGTCGGACAGAATAACAATAACGCAGTCTTATTCCTCCGCAGTATGGTTTTTGAAAATACGTCCGTAATCGGTCAAAAGATTGGATCGACATCTTCATGGCATCGGAACGGTAAAAGGCAGAGACCGGCGCCAACGCTTTTTCCTCAGTTTGGTCATAGCGCGATTTCGCTGAGGTTAGTTATGCTTGATGATGCGCGTGCGTGTTTGCCCTCTCAATTTCGCCGGGAAATACATGAAGCATAGCAGCACCAACACCGTAAGCGGAAATATAAGCTATCACGGCAGATTTGGACCGTGGTGCATCAATAGCAATTCGGAGATCAGCACGGACGTCAGCTAACGGGATGCAGCTTTGCATTCCCCTGGCCACAACCAAGGAAAGTCCTACTTCGGAAGGCGATTCACCAACGGCGGGGCATTGTGCGCAACCGGCAGAGATCCTTGATAGTGGCATACTAGGCTTAAGAGAGAGCGAGGCGTAGTGGGATTGTGAGGGAGGGATCTGTTGAATTTCACGCACGTTTCCGGGATCTGGATGCCTGCCGGAGGCATCAGAGCTTAGCCTGAGGCGCTTAACGGCTGTCATTAGGGATTAACAATCTCCATGTCGGGGGCGAAGGCAATCGTCCTGCACACATTCAGGCACCATTACGGTCTGCTCGCACCGCCTATGAAGAGGGCCGGCAACACTCAGCGCACAAGTCGGGTAGGCGACCACACTTTGAATGCCCGAAAGGACAATATCCATCGGCTGTTGGAAAATCGCAGGGCCACCATAACGCATGGTGCTAGATAATTCTATTCGCATAAATCCTTGTGCATGTTGATGGCCAGTACAGATTGAGACCCCGGCGCAACTTCCACTTGCGGGAATGAGTAAGCCAGCTCCAGCTTTGCGGAACAGCTGCCGAAATTCATCGTGGATTTGTGGGACTGTCGGACTGACAGCTAACCAAGCATGTGCCAAAACATTTTTGTCATAATGGCAACGCTTGAAAAAGTATCTAACTACAGGCGGAGTGCGAGGCCATCAGTTGAGACAGTGAGGAAGTTTCGGTGTGACGTAGACTGTTGAAATGATCCAGAACCGGAGCACACCGGTTTTGAATTCGAGAGGCGTGACTGCCGCTTCATTGTGCGTGGGGCATGCCGGGTGAGCGTACCCGATATCAAACGCCTTTGTGGCTCGAGTTCCTGCATTGTCTACACCAGTACTGCTTATGGGGGCACGATCTGAGTGGGCTCCACGTCTCGCATTGCAAGCCGGCGGGTGAGGAGTGTTTAGGACTTGAGTAGTTAGTGACAAATTATGAGGGATGATTTAATAATAATCATCATCATATGTCACTGTGGCGTCAGTGTTAAACACCGATGTTTAGCTGA
The DNA here is from genome assembly GCF_000715545.1 of Opisthorchis viverrini. NCBI lineage: Eukaryota > Metazoa > Platyhelminthes > Trematoda > Opisthorchiida > Opisthorchiidae > Opisthorchis > Opisthorchis viverrini. Next base: position 859,241 of record NW_008751675.1, on the reverse strand, counting down.
GGTACAACCGTGATTTATTTGAAAGCCTTGGTGTAAAGGGAAAAAAGATAGGGATGGGGAAGGGAATTAGCACCGGATTACCACAATCATCGCGGAATTTCTATTACACCAGCCACTCACTCAAGCAATCTGGATAGAAAACGACAAAAACGACTCCACTGACATCGTCCGACAGCCATATCTGGCGGCGTCGCCAACCAAGCGCAGCGGGAATCACGCAGTCTCTATCCTGAAAAGTGAGTAAAACCGACACAACTCAAAGGCTTCGTAATCAAATTCATACCCCTCTCCTAGGTCAAGGGCTGGCCACCACTCAGCTTTCGCCACTCTGGCTTGGGCACGGAAAACAGAACACTCTTAGGCAAACAATAGTTGTCATGGGCAACACATGTCTCAACCAAAGTAGCTTCTTATGTTAAACACATTCTTCTGTATGACCATGCCTAACGGTATGCTATCCATATATTGGGAATAAACGTTAGTATTATTATTAGAAGTACCTCTGCACATACAAAAACTTGGTTTCCAGTTGCATCTGTACGAATTTGCTGCCACAACGATTGTCAAACAATTGATGCCATAGGTTTCTTAAATTGACAAACACGCCCGAGGCCTTGCAAATTCGTACATCGACCTCATGTATCCCACCACATTCAGAGCTACTAATAATAATAATAGTAATGTATACTCCCAACTTGTGGGTGGCATACCGTCTGGCATGATCATGCGTTCACAGTCAGGCTGGGGGATTGATAGAGGGATTTGCGGGTAGTGGTGATTGCGCGAAAAGGGGACAATGTCATAAACAGTGGGAGGTACTCGATTAAGTAATAATAATAATATGTTTATTTTGCAACTTGTAGGGAACAATAGGCATGAGGTCCGACTAATTCAAAGACTCAGTCGGCTGACATGAACTAAAACTGGAAAACCGTTGTTGGCCATAAGTGACCTTGGGCGGTTGGATAAATGGCCGGAGTCATAGCGGGCAAAAGTAGACGTGGAGATGGGATAATTCGAATTGGGTGAACACGGCAAGTTTAGTATCAAAAACATGGTGCAATCTGAGAACAATCAGACTCACTGGTTGCACTGTTGCTGGGAAGGTGTAGGAGTGAGGTTGATTGGGGACACAGAGGTGGCTGAATTCGAACGAGTAGTCCAATAGGCTGGAATGAATGTCATGGTGGTCGTCGGGGTCAATGAGACGAGTAGGCAAGAGAGCACGAACGAGAGGAGGAATGGAACAGTTGCGGGTGTGCCATGAAAGTGAGTGTAGCAGTGCCGTGCCATCATTGGCCTGACATGTTTCAGTTTTTGGACAGCCCCGCGACGGACGTCACATTTGAGATGATTCAGCTGGGGGTGTGCAGTTCATAGAGCAGCTGTATTCATTTCAGCCTGGTGGAGGAAACAAGCTGAAACGAAACCGATATGGGATTGTAGGTCTTCTTGTTCCGCTTGGTGATCCAGGAGTTGTAGATCGTAGGCCAGCTGGAGTGGAGATAAGCTAACCAGGTCGCCCAAAGCGGGCACTTCCGAAGTTCAAAGTTTGGGAAGGTGAGGGTATGGGAGGAGATCCGTGGTTGGTAAAATGCTCCACAACGGGCAGTGTCTCTCCCACAACGCCTTCGACGCACGACGCATTTTTCTGCAAAACCCCTGTGGGTGAAATACAAACTTTAACGTCAAAATGTTGCACTTCTTCGCATGTGCTCAGTCCAGAAATCTCCCTCATCTGCCGTCTCATTTTGCTATTTGTTTTAATCGATCTCTTTTGAAAATTATCGGCGCACATCCAGCTTTGAGCTTCGTGTGCTATGGCTTTGGAAGTGGCTTCACAATCGTTTGTTGAGATATTTGTAGGAGCAGCGTGTTCATCCATCACGGCATTTGAGAAGGCCTTGAATCAATACATGAAGGACAACTTTGTGGTATTGGTGCGTTCACCGAGTAATCAAAGCACGAACGCTGTTCTGCGTTAAGAATGGGTATACTAAAAAAGCTGCAGACGCCCTCCGCGCGTAGCACTAGCTCTCCAGTGCGGCTTTGTCTACGGAGGTAAAGCAACCAACTGGCAGTGACCTTTCATTTTCTTGAACACAACCACAAATTGTCAAAGTTTCTGTATGATCGGCTTCCAGTAAATCGATGCCTAACTGAAAACGAGTTGGGCACATGCGAAGCCCTTCTGAAATACGGAACGCCGTCACATGAGGTGCTGCATTTTGTGGCAGACGAATTCGGCAACATTCTTACCGCTCAGGATATATACAACTACCGCCGGGAGTCTTCAGTGTGTTTATTGACCTTGAGCATTCGCTCACTTAAACAAATCGTCAAAGTAAATGATTTTTAATGATACCGGAACATATACCTTATACATAGACACCCTACACCATGAAGTGGCAAGTCTGGACATGCCGTAGATTTCGAGAAATCAATCTCATTGTGCGAATGGGGAGCGGGACCTTTCCCTGGATCGTAAGAGGCTTTTTAAGTGACAACACGTTCAGAACCATGGCAGTGAACGTTTTGAGCACTGATTGCACACAAAAGGACGATAGCGTTTTGGTCAGCTCATCCAAAAACACCTGCGCCTCCCCTCCTCTTTGAAGACGACGAAAGGTTTTCCTGTACATTCCAGATCAAGAAGTTTTTCACAAGCTACTTGATCAGCGGGGTTTTCGAGACCCTCTTTTGTTTGCCTCATGATTTTATCGGTCGCGAATTTAAATAGCAATGAAGACAGTGGATATCCCTGACGTAAACCATTTTATGCACGGAAGCTTTTGGGGAGCTCAGCGTATATACCCAAACGCCCGGGAGTCTGACAATATAGGGAGCGTTTTGTGTTCACGTACATCCCGGGAATTCCTTGGTTAGCAAGCGTGTCAAGAAAAACACACCGGTCAATCTAGTCAAATGCGCCTTAGAAACTTAGGAATACTGGAACAGTAAGTCACTTATATTTATGGCGTTGTACTAGCACATGACGAAGTGCGAAGATTTAGTCAACGCAACCCCTACTAGTTCGGAATCTTGCCTGCAGCTATGGAGTCAGTGCTTCACGAGGAACCATAGGGCGGCAGAGCAAAATTGACGCCAGCGGTCTCGTTACGACCGGGCTCAGGCTTATTCCTCTGTGGTTGTCGCGCTTACTACGAGTCGTTTTTTGGAAATGGGCGCTAACACCGTCTCTCCTCATTTGCATGTGGAATACTCCTTTTGCCGAATGCTTGGAAACATAGTTTTGGTAATAATAATAACGTATATTCATAATTTGTGGGAAGCATAACGTCAGCCATGATCATAAGGTTACAGTCAGAATAAAAGAATGAATGACGGGGATCGTGGGTGCTGGGAGTTTTTCGAAAAGGGACGGCGTCATAGCCGGTTGACCTTATCTGATGTAGACCTAGCCACCACTAAACCGGCATGGGCAGGGAAGCGCAGTCAGTATGCTCATTTTGGAGAGAACCTCGAACAGGCTCTCCTTTGCGAACAACGAGGGTGGGAGGTCGTCAAAACGAAGGGCTTCATGGCGCTCCTATGCCGGTTTAGTGGTGATCATGCCTACTTCGTATGATTCACACCGCCAATGATGCTATCGTTTTCCCTAACTACCTGTGCCAAAATCCCTGCCCCTCATGCTTTCATTCTGACTGTAAAATTATTGTCGTACCTGAGGTATGTCACTTACAAGTTATGAAATAAGCATTATCATTGTCAGTATTATCATTATACCCAGTCACCAAACCCCCGAGTCCGTAAGCGGTTCCGCGTTCACTGTTCAGGGTTCCAAGTCAACCGGGGGCTTCAGATGGGTGACAACTGGTGGCCATGACAATTATTGTTCGAAGCAATCGGTTCGGTCGAGGAGTTCTCTGTTCAACATAATGATTTCTTCCCGATTCCTAATGGTCTCGCTCACAAAAGGTTTCCTGGGACCACTCACATGAATCAATCTTCGGGTAGTACACACCTTTTTGGCCCTCCCATTTCTTTGAGCTTCTGCGGCCACCACTCTTCACGATCGGCCCGCACACCTACTTTCACCTGGCGTCTGGTAATTTGTCACATCAGGTTATGTTGAGCACTAGTTATGATAGTCCTTCGAGATTTAAGCCGTGCAGCCGATTGGTCTAAAATCCAGTGCTTTATTGAGCCTGGAGGTGTCGCACCACAGGCGATATAACCAGCGCTAAGCAAACAGGTGCCAAATTCGTCCCTGTATACGTTCGCATCTGTAAGTGAAGCATTTAGAAGAGACTCCAGAAGGCGGTTCTGCTTAATTCATCTAATATCCGGATCTGCCGGTCTCTCAGTTGCCAAGCGATTTGTCCCCACCTTACGTGGCCCTGGAAAACGTAGGCATAAGCGACTTTGAACAAGCGCGTGTTCCAGAACGACTACAGCCAGTTATTGATCTTCATCCTCGGTAACTGACAGCAATGTGCTCGACTTGAATTTGTGGTCGTTACGACGTTAGAGGACACCATGTGACCAGACGACTTCGGCTATTTTGGAAATTTGCACAGCATAAAAATTGCCAGAGATCAGTTAGTGCCTCGTGAAAACTGCCTGCGATCAGCACACAGCTGAAGAGATCGTTCCCTATTGTCCGTACGTAAAATTCCAAACCACGTCGACTTCCTAATTGAGTCTCAGGTACGCCAAACTTGGCCACTTTCGTGAGACCACTACGATATCTGAGATTTTAGCTCGCCTCAGCAGAGGAATCATGGGGTCGTAAAATCTGTCTTTGACGGCTTCGTTGCTACAGTCATTTGGAACGTTGGCAGACACGACAAACAGACATCTCCCAACTTCCCGCTTATGAGACTCCTTCACACACGTTGCCAGACAGACCGAACAGGGACGGCTATCAACGGGTACCATCAAACAAGGATATCCCGCTCAGTGACTCGGGACGATACCAGTTCCGGCATATCCCGTCGCGGCAGCCTTTGGATCACCAGAGGAGCGTAGCAGGAAGTGACTGGAGAATGATGGAGCGGTTAGCTCAATCACTGCGCTTGGATCTTGTATTTACGTTTCTGAGACACAGCACACATCAATACTGGGCGAGTCCGCTGTAAGGGCAAGAGCCTGCTTCAGAGTGCGGACATAAAGGCGGCTAGGTATACTGGGCGTCGAGGCTTGAAGCATGATTTCGAGAAACATTAGGATATTGGCCCCATCTGACGAGCAGATGCTGCACGCAAAACCGGACTGAATTATCAATCCTTGGTGCTTGGCCTACAGGGGGAGTTATCAATGGGATGAGAAGAGGGGGAGGAAAAGTATGTGAATGAGTAAGAAGGGCGGCGTTAGCCATAGCACGTTCACGCCTGCCTATCTTGCAGTATGCTAGGAGGAAGTTGATCTGGTTGATCGCGCCACGCGACGACCGATGTGTCAAGGGCCATGATTAGGCGTGTTTGTATGTCATTGCGTCCTCGCCTGGACGGGAGGACGATCGGGGTCACCGACCAAAGCCTTAAGCTCAGGAGCCTAACCGCAAGACAGCGGTTTTTGTTGAGAAATGCATTACTATTTCTAGGGATCAGGTCGTCATATGTTTCACCCCAAAACCTGGAGGATCTAGAGACTATTTGTCAAGTCTCTACACATTTACCGAACTAGTATGATAAACTGTGTCGCGGGGAAACCCCCAATATGTCTCTGTGAGTCTTTGAAGTGCGCGAGCTGTCAAACTACGAAAAGGTCTATTCTCTATGTGGCAATACGCGGCGTACAATTGAAGGACACACAGAATTGGGGGCATCGCGGAGTTTGGAAACTGTAAACTGCATGAAATTCGGGAGCAACTTGGCCCCCAGGTCGGAACAGAACTGTCGTGCTCTACATTGGCCAACACTTGATGGTCCTTTGTGATGGCGTTGAGCGTCCCCGAAGAGTTCAGGTCAAGATGATCAAGAAGGCCTGTTTGGACATTTGTGAACGTGAGGTAATAGAGGCTGCGTTCGAATAATATGGGAGATTCAAAATTGATCACTGGTGGGCGACATCAATCTGAAACGTATACACTCATGATTACCACTGCAGACGCCTCAAAAGTCACCTGATAGTTCATAACTAACTTTAGATGGTGGCAGTGCCGTGCAGTTTTGAGCGTTCTCCGAACGTCCGCGTTTGCGTCCGAACCTTGTCATCGAAAAATCAGTTGAATGGGATTTGTGAAGGGATAATATTACACGACCAGTCTAGCTCCGCCAAGCTGTCTAGAGGCAAGAGCCGGACTACCAATCTGCTGCCCTGCGCAGCAACAACGACTTACAATTGTCCTTGAATCATTTGTTGTGTGCACAATGAAAGTCCCCACGTTCACTATGTCCCCATTTGTAACCCCCGCCCCACTTTTGCGTTTAGTGTGTATATATGAACTGATGTTTGTTTGCCCTTACCACTTCGCCCATTTGGCCTCGAGGTCATCCGGCCACTTGTATCTGACCTTGCACGTGTGACTGTCGCACGTGGGAGCCTGTTCGCTCCCTTGCTCTGCACTTTTGCGGTCCCAGCAGACTGTTTGTTCTGGACGCGTGTCTACTGTCGAGGTTTGTATAAATTGTGAATTTCTCTTACCCTAATAATGCCGTATAGAAACCCAACTCCGACTGTGTTTTGCCTACCCGGAGGTTCCGGTGTTACCCGTCACTCGAAGATACCGCTCGACCGTTGAGGCCCTCGTAGCAGAGGGACGATTTTTCCAGCAGGACGCTGATGGTGAAGGAAATGGGATCCATGTACGCGGATACGATTGAAGCTGCGGAGGAAATAATTGCAATGCATTAAGCTTCGCGCCCCGGTTCTTGTAAGTCACTTTGTGCGCCTAGTCGTAAAAGTAGTGTAGCTACGAAAGCTTTAAGGGTCGCTCATCTCTAGGAGTATCGGGTTAAGAGGTCGAGCACCAGCGAGCTCTCTTAGGGGCACAGCAAAACCGCGTCAGCCAAAATTGAGCTAGAGGCTGAAGAGGACTCACTTGATGAAGTCTGGGAAGCAGTGGCCTCAAACGAACCATTAACGGGGTACGTGAAACAATGCCAGATAGATAAAAGGCCTCTAGGACATGCTGGTGATATCAAAGGGCCATCTCGAGGGCCAAAACCGGCCGTTTCTCTCACTCCATTGTTAGCCACTATGGACCTACCAAAGGTGGAACCGTCATATTCTGATGGCAATTCGTGTCATTACTGGAGGTTCACCCACCAATTAGAGTTATACATTGAAAGCAAGGTGCAGGACGCCGGTCAGAGGATCCTTTATCTGATCCACCACTGTCAAGGTAACGCGAAGGCGGCCGTTGAAGAATGTGTGATGCTCCTGCAGGAAGTGGCATACTCCAGGGCTCGGGAGATTCTACGCAATCTCTTTGGTCAGCCTCATATCATGTTTTGTTTTGCACGACAGACCACTGGAGTAGCCAAATCTCTGTCGGACTCGTGTATAAAAATGCGCAGTTGTGCAATTGCGCTGATGCAAATGTGTTACGTCTCCGACTTACGCTCACT